>NC_090274.1:70762000-70892000 GCF_040414725.1 Anabrus simplex | reverse complement strand
CTAATAATTTAATTATGGTTAGTGTTATAATGTGTCAGTGTCGGCTCCCCTTTGCAATAGGGGACGAAGGTGCCTGGTTGTACTTCTAATATTAGGCCTACCGTTCACATAAGGAAGGGACTATCTCAAAATTTACGCTTCCTAGCGATCAGGAGAAGCGAGATAATTGGACTCATGCTACACACCGAGTTCAGTTTGAACGCCTGAGCCTGCATTGTACATTTTTCTGAAAATTATATAATTTGGATAGACACGGCAAAAAGACTGGACGGTGTCGTTTCAACTGTTCCCAGGTGAAAACCAAAATTAACTGATGATGCTGTGCCAAAAATATTTCGTGGGCAGCCGCCATACACTGTGGAAAGCATAGGAATTTTTCTTTTAATGTTTGGAAAATGAAAGTTGAAGATCCTGGCCAATATCTGTTACAAGCGTGGGCGTGTGGTATTGAATTAATTAGTGTCAAAGATCTGTCATATTCTTTATTCTTTAAGAGTTATTCACAAATAATTAACAACAACATTATGTGCTCAGGAGCCTCCGTGGCTCAGGCGGAAGCGCGCCGACCTCTCACCGCTGGATACCGTGGTTCAAATCCCGGTTACTCCATGTGAGATTTGTGCTAGACAAAGCGGTGACGGGGCAGGTTTTTCTTCAGGTAATTCGGTTTTCCCTGTCATCTTTAATTCCAGCAACATCTGTCAGTCGTTAGTCATTGCCTCGGCAGCCGGCACAATTCCTATCCTCGCCGCAAGTTGGGGGCTTCATTCATTCCACCCCTGACCCGGTCATTGATTGGAAAACAGGTTGTAGGTTTTCATTATGTGCTCAAACAAGCACGAAATAATGACAACAATTCGCCTAGTGATCACCATCCTACAGTCCAGGTGAGTAGCCTTCATTCAAACATTCTACAGTTAAAATACCTTAAGAATGTTGTAGGGAGGCCCTATGTAATTTCTTTAGGTAGCGTTTCTTCAATATTACGTGTTTATAAGCTTATTATTGCATTACTCTTGGCATTTTATGTTTTTTTTTTAAATTCATGTGGCTATTTCTAGCCGAGTGCAGCCCTTGTAAGGCAGACCCTCCGATGAGAGTGGGCGGCATCTGCCATGTGTAGGTAAGTGCGTGTAATTGTGATGGAGGATAGTGTTATGTGTGGTGTGTGAGTTGCAGGGATGTTGGGGACAGCACAAACACCCAGCCCCCGGGCCATCGTAATTGTTGTTGTTTGAGTCATCAGTCCATAGACTGGTTTGATGCAGCTTTCCATGCCACCCTATCCTGTGCTAACCTTTTCATTTCTACGTAACTACTGCATTCATCGTAATTAACCAATGAAAGTTAAAATCCCCGACCCGGCCGGGGATCAAACCCGGGACCCTCTGAACCGAAGGTCAGTACGCTGACCATTCATCTAAAGAGTCGGACGCCATATTATGATAAAATGTATCGTATCACTTCTTCTTCTTCTGCTTCTTTATCTGTTTACCCTCCAGGGTCGGTTTTCCCCTCGGACTCAGCGAGGGATCCCATCTCTACCGCCTCAAGGGCAGTGCCCTGGAGCTTTAGACTCTGGGTCGGGGATACAACTGGAGAGGATGACCAGTACCTCGCCCAGGCGGCCTCAACTGCTATGCTGAACAGGGGCCTTGCGGGAGGAGGGGAAGATTGGGAGGGATAGACAAGGAAGCGGGAAGGAAGCGGCCGTGGCCTTAAGGTAGGTACCATACCGGCATTTGCCTGGAGGAGAAGTGAGAACCACGGAAAACCACTTCATTTGACCTCCTGAGGCTGAGTGGACCCCGTTCCAGCCCTCGTACCACTCTTCAAAATTTCGTGGCAGGGCCGGGAATCGAACCCGGGCCTCCGGGGGTGGCAGCTAATCACACTAACCACTACACCATAGAGGCGGACATCGTATCACTAGTGTAGGAATAACACGCGACGACGAAGACTTAGCACTAAGCGTGTGACGTCACAACTCTTGGTAACAGGCTTCTCTATCAAGATTGTTGTGACCAGTACCATCGCTGACTGTGTCTGTACGTAGGAATGATTGGGCATATAGGCCTATGTTCGTTGTGTTTTCAGTGGTAAAGCACGTGCTTGAGTGACAGGTGTAACAGCTAACTCACTGTGATGCAATATCTGACAAGTACGATAACTGCTCTAACGAGACACATGTTAGTACCCTCTCGAGCTGAACTGTATCAGTGAGTGTTGACATCACCATGTGATCGATACAAAACTATTCTGCAGGGGTTTGCAATGATTTCCCCTGAAGTTCAGATTGACGGTAATATTGCAATAAAGGAGGTTCTCGCTCTCTCCACCGAGCTCGATAGCTGCAGTCGCTTAAGTGCGGCCAGTGTCCAGTATTCGGGAGATAGTAGGTTCGAACCCCACTGTCGGCAGCCCTGAAAATGGTTTTCCGTGGTTTCCCATTTTCACACCAGGCAAATGCTGGGGCTGTACCTTAATTAAGGCCACGGCCGCTTCCTTCCAACTCCTAGGCCTTTCCTAATCCCCATCGTCGCCATAAGACCTATCTGTGTCGGTGCGACGTAAAGCCCGTAGCAAAAAAAAAAAAAAAAAAAACCTTCAATGGTGTCACATATAATTAGGGTGTCATCTGCATATATAACATTGTTTATAATGACTCCATTTACTTTCACACCTAGCTCAGTATCATTTAAGACTTCTTTCAAGTTGTGATCGGCATAGATTTTGAATAGGAGCGGTGAAAGTGTGCAACCTTGGCGTACTCCTCTTTTGATAATTATCTCTGGAGTTCCTGTTAGTCCATTCTCGACTGTGGCTCGTTGGTTCCAGTAAAAATTTCGTATGATGCGGATATATTTTACGTCTAACCGTATCTGTTGCAGAATCTCAATCAGTTTTTAATGTTTGACTCTCTCGAATGCCTTCTCATAGTTCTCGGTATCTTTGAAGGAGATCATTGACACTGAGCAATGCGTCTCGGGTACCAAAGCTATTTCTGAACCCTATTTGGTGTCGTCCATGTACATTTCGCACTTTGATCATATGCGTGCATGTATAATACCATAAACAATGTTATAGATGGTTAAATTATAATCATAAACATTTATCAAAGATATAGCTATAAACTTCGGCGGAGTTACAGATCATCGCATTTCTTTACGTACCTGTTAACGTAAGAGCGCAATGAATCAAGGCGTTCGCTCCATTTAACTTGAATTCTGCTCAGGAGTGAACTCAAAGGAGGTTTGACACACGTCGAAGGTGTGCTTACTGAGGCAAAAGTAACGAGTTTAAGTTGGCAGTAACGTGATACACGCAGTGCAGTACCCAAATGAGAAAAGCATAAGATAAGGCATTTTTCGGATGACGTTATACTGTATAGAGTAGTAAATAATATACAATAATATACGCCCGGGAAATCATTTGCAGTTGACTAAATATGCATACACTGAAGTTACTGTCATTTCTGCTTTTCAAGGCGTTCGCTCCATTTAACTTGAATTCTGCTCAGGAGTGAACTCAAAGGAGGTTTGACACACGTCGAAGGTGTGCTTACTGAGGCAAAAGTAACGAGTTTAAGTTGGCAGTAACGTGATACACGCAGTGCAGTACCCAAATTCAAGAGTTACACAACTTGAGCGCAAGGAAAGAGAAAATGGAAATTTGTGTGTTGCACAAAACTTAAACAACCAGAAGAGGAGATTGGAAGAAATGGCATCTTATGTCGTCAACTCAAACCAATAATTACAAAAATACTCCGTTGATTTCCAATTGTCGCTCCAACAGTTTAGAATCGCTATTCACCTTATTGAAGCATTTCGGTAGGATAGATCATGGTAGACTACTGACAAAAACGAGAGCTATTGATTAGATAAAAGAATGGTTGAATCGGTGGCTACATTTCTAGAAAATAAACTCAGAAAATTAGATTACCTAAAGTAATGATTATCAGGGGGTCTTGCAAGGCAGTATTATTGGACCTTATTTATATAATTATATGAGAAAAGCATAAGATAATGCATTTTTCGGATGATGTTATACTGTATAGAGTAGTAAATAATATACAATATTTTGAGCAACTGAGAAAAGAAAACCTCGACGATTTTGTGATTTGGGCACCAGACAATAGTATAATGGTAAACAGGGTGGAAAGTCAGGCTATAAGATTCATCAAGAGGACAAGTCCTGTCAATTTTAATGAATGAGTTGATGGGGTGAAAGTAATTTACGGGGATCCACGTATCTTGGTGTTAATATAAGGAACTTTCTTAATAATAATAATAATAATAATAATAATAATAATAATAATAATAATAATAATAATAATAATAATAATAATAATAATATACCGAGCTCGATAGCTGCAGTCGTTTAAGTGCGGCCTGGGTTCGATAGTGGGTTCGAGCCCCTCTGTCGGCAGCCCTGAAGATGGTTTTCCGTGGTTTCCCATTTTCACACGAGGCAAATGCTGGGGCTGTACCTTAATCAAGGCCACGGCCGCTTCCTTCCCACTCCCAGCCCTTTCCTGTCCCATTGTCGCCGTAAGACCTATCTGTGTCGGTGCAACGTAAAGCCAATAGCAATAATAATAATAATAATAATAATAAAAGAATTAACGTGAAGTGTCTAGCTTTTTGCTGATGATGTAATTATCTTTACCAAGACTAGTGAAGACACCAGGTATGCCATAGAGAAGTTACACGAGATAGCATTAAAGACAGGCCCCTAAATATCGTGTCCGACTCGTTGGCTGAATGGTCAGCCTACTGGCCTTCAGTTCAGAGGGTCCCGGGTTCGATTCCCGGCCGGGTCGATGATTTTAACCTTCATTGGTTAATTCCAGTAGCCCAGGGACTGGGTGTTTGTGCTGTCCCCAACATCCCTGCAACTCACACACCACACACAACACTACCCCCCACCACAATAACACGCAGTTACCTACACATGGCAGATGCCGCCCACCCTCATCGGAGGGTCTGCCTTACAAGGGCTGCATTCGGCTAGAAATAGCCACACGAAATTATAATTATTATCCAAATATCGTATGAGAAGACTCACATCATGGCTAATGGACACCAGAATATTCAAACATCCGCACTACAGACAATTATGGAATAATCACACAGGTCCCTTCCTTCAAATATCTAGGAGAAATCATTGTACCATCCGGATTGGACAGGAAAGCTAATTTGGAAAGAGCCACCAAATTTCGGAAAGCGTGCCGAATAACATGGAATCACTACAATAAAAGCGTGATGTCATGAAATGCAAAACTTCGTCATTACAAGACTGTTGTTCTGCGGAAGCTTTGTATGCCTCAGAAAACACATCTCTTGGAGGCCACTCTAAAATTCCTAGGGAAATGTATGTCCCCATTCATGTAAATGGTATATGGATCAAAAGAAAAACTGCAGATTTGTAAAAAGCAGTCGACAAGTTCACCGATGCCGTACGCAGGAGGCGATTGAAATTCTACGCCCACATTTGTAAAAGGGACGACACTAGATATGCAAAAACCTGCTTGGTATAATTAATTCAAAGAAGGTGAAAATCAGCTGGTTAGAGGAAATAAAGCAGGACCTAAAAGAAATTAACATCACAGAAGATATCATCAGGGATCGCAAGGCTTTTGTGAATCTGGCTGCAAAGCGCACGTTCACGGAAAAGGCTACAAGAACCAGAGGGAAACAATGGACGGAAGAACGCAAGAAACAGCATAGCGTGCTCATGAAGAGATTTTGGGAGGAGAAGAAGAAAGGAGAACCATCTTCAAGCTAACAAGTTCCAACGCGCTCTGTAAACGGGCATAACGAAGAAAGAATAATAATAATAATAATAATAATAATAATAATAATAATAATAATAATACACTAGTCTGCGATGAAATTGCTGCCTCCGAAGTTTGATGGTTTTGGGGCTATTTTTAGCATGCTGAAATCAAATTCAAAGCCAGAAATTTCCTATCACGTACCATTTAAATTTTTAAAAATTAATTTTATTTTCCTTATAACGTAATTTTCGTATGTCCAAAGAGTAATTATGTAAACTGTAATTCTTTACCAGACTCATTCTTATCTTATCTTTGTGAAAACTTACACATCCTGTTTTAGTTTCTCTTACATTGCATGAGTGTGTGTCATCTGGAAAAGATATCAGTTTCAAGCTGTTTAGAGGAGTAGAATGTTGTGAGTTTGTAGTTCAGTACGAAAGTACATTTACCATCTCGCATCGCTCATGTATAAATGATCCAGACCACTTTTGTTATACATGCGGGAAATACACATTGCCTAAGCAACGGCATAATACACTGAAGAAAATGGAAATTGCAACACCCAGAAGGAGTGGTGATAATTTGATGCAATTGAACATGCAGGACGAGTGTTTGGTTGTGATTCGATGATTACACTTTCAGGTTCCTCTGACCGCAAGTTTGGACAACAATCAATACAGGATGTGCCCACCACGAGCTGCAATACATTGATGAATTTGTCGAGGCATGGAGTCAATAAGGCCCTGGATCGCTTCCTGAGGAATTGTGGCTCATGCTTGCTGCATTGCACGGGTCAGTTGTTCCAGAGTTGTGGGTGGCTGAGGACGGTTGGCCAGTTGTCGACCCATCATATCCCACACATGCTCAATAGGACTGAGGTCCGGCGATCTGGCGGGACATTCTAAGGTTGTGATGTCGTGGAGAGCTTCTCTGGAGATGCGTGCAGTGTGAACCCGGGCACTGTACTGCTGAAACATCCCATTAGCAATGTTCGCCATCATAGGGCAACCACTGGATTGAGTACCCTATCAACGTACTGTCGAGCAGTCATAGTGCCCTCAACAAGCACTAATTGTGATTTCACATTAAAGCCAATAGCTCCCCAGACCATAATGCTTGGTGTTGGCCCTGTGTGCCTCTCGACAATAAGATCTGGGCGGCCCCTCTCCCCGGTACGTCGGCGCACACGATTCCGGCGATCACTGCGGGCAAGACAGAAGCGCGATTCATCACTAAAGACGACCCTATGCCATTCGTCGACCCACGTCGATCTTTCTCGACACCAGGCCAGCCTTACACGTCGCTGTTGTGGGGTCAATGAAACACCTTCTGCAGGGACACGGGCTCGTAAGCCAGCTGCACACAGGCGATTACTAACTGTTTGTTGTGTAACGTGGGGTGCTACAGCTGCTCGAATTTGCGCTGCTGTTGGATGTGGTTACATCCGGACCATCCGAATGATGCGGCGATCCTCTCACACAGTTGTCTGTCGCGCTGGGCCTGTGCCAGGTCTACGAGTGTGGGTACCTTCATTTGACCACTGCTGCCATACACGTTGTACCGTAGATGCCTGTCGGCCAACACATGCAGCGGCAGTCCTTAGCGATAATCCAGCCTCACACAGCCCAATTATCCGAGCCCTCTGAAACGGCGACAATTGTTGATAGCGTGCTCTTCTCTGTCGTCGAGGCATGTTTGACGAGGAACACTTCACTGCACAGACTGCAAGTCAACTACACTACACCAGAGTCCGTATACTGGAGTTGATTCCTCCGCGACCAATCACGTGGGGAGACGTGTATCAACAATCCAATGGGTCTGAATTGATCGTTTACATACCTACATGGCGACGTTCCATATCTTGAAAATCAACACAAACGACCAATATCTTCATGGTGTTGCAATTTCCATTTTCTTAAGTGTATTACAGATTTTGCCTCTTTTGGAATCAAACTTGGAGACCAAAGTAAACCTTGGGCACCCCACAAAGTATGTAGAGTATGCATTGAAGATCTTCATCATTGGGTCAATGGCAAATGACCGTCGCTATCTTTTGGAACACCTATGGTTTGGAGAGAACAGTCAAACCATAGTAATGAATGCTACTTCTGTTCGTGTGATGTGAAGGGACACAATTCTAAAAATAAAAAGCAAATTGTGTATCCAGTTGTTCGATCAGCCATTTTACCCGTCCCCATGGGCCTGATTTACCAATCCCTGCTGTGCGACCAGAAAATCTTGAACAGTTTTCATCCGAGTCTGCTGTGTGTAGTTTCCTTTTTTTTTTTTTTTTTACAATTGGCTTTACTTTGCACCGACAGGTCTTATGGCGACGATGGGATAGGAAAGGGCAAGGAGTGGGAGGAAAGCGACCGTGTCCTTAATTAAGATACAGTCCCGGCATTTGCCTGGTGTGAAAATGGGAAACCACGGAAAACCATCTTCAGGATTGTCGATAGTGGGGTTCGTACCCACTATCTCCCGAATACTGGATACTGGCCGCACTTAAGCTAATGCAGCTATCCATCTCGGTCGAGTCTGATGTACAAGTGATAGAAAATGAGACGAGTGACAGTGACTACCTACCAGGATCGTCTGCTGCAGAACGTGGGTGTTTTAACCAGAGTGAATTAAATGACTTGTTAGCTGAGCTGTTGGGTTCTAGACTCCAAGAAAAAATCTGCTCTGTCCAAAAATATAATTCTATTGGTACAGAAAACGCAAAATAGCATTTAAATCCTTTTTCTCCGACGATGGCTACCTTGTATATTGCAATAATGTGAAAGAACTTATGTTACAACTTGGACTTCCAAACTATGATCCAAGTGAATGGAGACTGCTCATTGATGCTTCCAGCGAAGATTAAAGGGTGTTCTCCTTCACAATGGAAACGTTTTTGGTTCAGTGCCTGTTGCCTATTCAGTGATCCTCAAAGATCATACGCAAATTTGCAACTGATGTTATTGCGAGTGAAGTACAGTGAACACAACTGGCAAGTTTGTGGCTACGTTAAAGTTCTTACTATGCTGCTGAGTCAACAATCTGGTTTTACCAAATGACCATGCTTTCTTTGCCTGTGGGATAACAGGGCACGAGTTGATCACTGGACTAAGAAAGACTGGCCACCTCGAGTCAGTTCTAAGAATGGTGTACGCCAAAGCCTTGTACGTCCTTCTAACGTTTTAATAATAATGTTATTTGCTTTACGTCCCACTAACTACTTTTACGGTCTTCGGAGACGCCAAGGTGCCGGAATTTAGTACCGCAGGAGTTCTTTTACGTGCCAGTAAATCTACCGACACGAGGCTGTCGTATTTGAGCACCTTCAAATACCACCGGACTGAGCCAGGATCGAACCTGCCAAGTTGGGGTTAGAAGGCCAGCGCCTTAATCGTCTGAGCCACTCAGCCGGCCTTCTAACGTTTTGGGTGCCACCTCTCTACATTAAGCTTGGCTTAAAGAAACAATTCGTAAAGGCTTTAAATAAGGAAGGAGGCTGTTTCAAGTACATGTGTGAGAAATTTCCAATACGATCTGAAGCAAAATTAAAAGAAGGTATATTTGATGGTCGTGATATAAGAAAATTGATGTCAGATGCAGCATTTAAAAACATTATGGATAAAAAGGAGAAAGCAGCATGGATATTTTCCTGTGAAGTTGTTTCAAAATTTCTAGGGAACAACAAGGATCCCAATTACCGAAACATTGTGACTAACATGCTTGAAGCATACAAGGAACTTGGTTGTAACATGAGTATGAAAATTCATTTCCTGTTTTCTCACCTAGATTATTTCCCTGAGAATCTAGGATCTTTGAGCGAAGAACAAGGCAAACGATTTCACAAGAAAGAAGATACCAGGGACGCTGGAGCATCAGTATGCTTGCAGACTATTGTTGGATGTTAAAGTGTGAAATACGTTAAGACAAGCATAAAATAAAAAGGAACAGGGGGACTTTCTCATGTAAGAAGCAAAGAGTGTAAAATGTGTGTCGGACTTTGCTACAGTGAAGTAAATAAGACAAAATAAAGCAAAAACACTCTAGTGCCATGTACTAACAACCATACACATTAGTTTCAGCGAGTTGTGTATATTAAATATTGTTTTTCTTTACAATGAAAAAGTATTATGAAAGCGTGATGAAATTCGCGTAATTTATACAATACATGTAAAGTGATTTCGCAAGAAAACCTTCCGAGATGGAAGTATACGGGCTGAAAATTCGGATTCAGCACATCGACATTATATAAAAACACATTTTTTTTACTTTAGGGAACAAACAAAAAGTTTAAATTCGCAGGCTAGTGTAATGATTATAATAATAATGCTTAACTGCCCAGAGCCAACACAAAGATTTCCACCGCAGGAACCTGACTTCACAAACCCAAATTCAGTACCACCGGATGAAGAAGAAATTACCAGACAGATAAAACGACTTAAAATGAATAAAGCTGCAGGTGAGGATGGGATCATAGCAGAAATTCTCAAATCAGCAGGCCCAAATACTATAAAAGTTTTCACCGGTATCATCCAAGAGATTTGGGAAACAGAACAAATTCCAGAAGATTGGAAAAGTGCACTAATTCATCCTTTACATAAGAAAGGAGACAGAACAGACGTAAATAACTACAGGGGAATCTCATTGGTATCTGTTGCCTACAAAATTTTATCTCAGTGCCTTCTCGATAGAGCCCAACAGCAACTAGAACCAAAAATTGGAGAATATCAAGCAGGTTTCAGACCAGGCCGTTCATGTCCAGAACAAATTTTGAACCTAAAGTTAATCCTAAGGCATCAGAGAATTTGTAGCAAAAATGTAGTTTGTACTTTTGTTGATTTCAAAAAGGCCTATGATTCAGTTGATCGTCAATCACTGTTTCAGATAATAAAAGAACGTCTAGACCGGAAAACACTCGCAATTGTAAAAGAGACATTGAGAGACACAAAATCTAAGGTTAAATTCTTGGGGGAAATCTCAGACCCTTTTCCGATCAAAACAGGAGTAAGACAGGGAGATGGGCTCTCTCCACTACTCTTCAACTGCGTTCTTGAAAAGGTAATACAGGAATGGCGCAAACAGAAGTCTGTCTTCAAGATTGACCAACCAATCACTCTTGGTAGGGGTAAATTAGCAGTAGACTGCCTGGCATTTGCGGACGATCTGGCAATCTTAACTCGTGACGTTTCAACAGCCATAAACCAGATCGAACTCCTGAAAGAAACAGCGGAAAAAGTCGGCCTCCAAATATCGTTTGAAAAAACTGAATACATGACCTGCAACAAAGAAGCCCCTAAATTCATGGAGACAAAATATGGCAAAATAAAACGGGTCCAGCAATTCAAATATCTCGGTGAAATCATTCAGGAGAATGGAATGGAAACAAAAGCCAATGAAGTTAGATGCCAAAAAATGGAAACTGCGTATAGACTCACCCAAAATATCTATAACAAAAAGTGTCTCTCCAAGCATGCAAAACTAAGACACTATAATACAGTTATAAAACCAGAATGCCTCTATGGATCAGAGACACTAATTTTGAACAGGAAAACTGATCTAGAAAATATTCAGAAAAAGGAATGCAAGATCATAAGAAAAATTTTAGGCCCAAAACTCGTAGATGAACAGTACCGCCTTAGAGGGAAACAGGAAATCAAACAATTTTCTAACATTCACAGCGACATCAGAAAACGCAGATTAAGATTTTTTGGACATATAAAAAGGATGAACCCTGTGATAGTACATATATCACACCCCCGAATTATATGTAGAAGTTAGAGATATTATTGTCAGTATTCGATTTGTATTATTATTATTATTATTATTATTTCATTTGTATATTTTGCCATTTATATTGGTAAGCTGGAAGATATCCACATATGTAGGTATGAGTAATTTGTTTTGCACGAGTGGGAAAACACTGCTGTAATAACTCTGGTAATTTGAATGAGTCATCTGGCTACCCCAGTGTGTGTTGTGATGTACTTGTGTCAGGAAATTCCATTTGTCATGTATATATCCCAGCCTGATGAGATGAGCTTGTTGTTGTACCAGGGAAAGTTTGGTGATTCATGAAAACTCCCCAGAGTTTGTTATTGTCTTGGGAGGAAGAAGTAGTTCAGGGCTTGGGCTTGAGAAGAGGACCACCCATGATTGGCTGGCAAGCACCAATCCAGACGTCTCATCTGAAAGGAGGGGGATGTTGATGTCTATAAAGGTTGGTCATACGGCGGCAACCAGTTGATTGTATAGGACATTGTAAGAGACATTGTAAGGGTGATTGTAGAGGTGATTGTAAAGGAACGAGAAGGAAGATAACTACAACTACAACTGACGCACTGTACGGGAAGGAAGTGGTGCTGATACACGGTACGGGAGTGACACGGCAGCAATGGACTGGACTTCAAACGTTCGTGGAGCGTAGTCGTGTTATGTTTGTGGAGAGTGCTTGCGCATTAAGTATTGCAGCACTTGTGGCGGCCTAGCATTATATGTTGGTGAAAGCTATCTCAGACTTTCCATAAATTTATATGTTGAGGATCGACAGACGTGTGTATATATCTTTACAAGTGTTAAAATATGTGAACACAGTAGTACAAGGTACAGTATCTGTGTGAAGTGATAACTGCCGATTATGAGAATCGGTAAGTCGAATTGATATAGAGACAGTGAAGGGTATTTATCTTCATACATGTACATTGTTCATCGGACTATCTGCAAATGGTAGCTTAGTTCTCACTTTCGTTTTCCCACGATTTTCATTATTATTGTTGTTGTTGTTGTAAATATGGAGTCTTCCAGCAATATTTTATGTGTGTATTATATGTCTAATGTTGTATGTTGATGAGGTGCTCATGCACGGAATTTGTTCAGAATATAGTTAGCTATTTTAGAATCAGTGTTATTGATAAACCTAGGTGCAGTTCCTACCTAATTAGTCGTTTTCAGGAGGTTAGGTAAGGCCTGCAGCAGATGTACCAGTACGCAGCATTATGTACACGCCCTGGGATATAAAGTTTACCATGCTCTTATCTAAATTCGAGGGATCCATTCTGGTGAACTCTGGCGCCCATACTACGGACATTTCGGTTAATTATGCTTATTAATTTTATTAAGTTTTTGAGTAATTTTATTTATATATTTTTATTCATATTTTATTTATTTATTTATTTATTATTATATCATAAAATAGTTACAATTGGCTTCCCAACGTGTGGCTGAATGATTGGTACATCTGTTAGGCTGATAAGCGTAGGTGCACTTGTCAGGTGTGGATGGAATTCTACAAACTATGTCAGTGAAGTGTTTTATATGTTTCATGTGTATTTTGGAGTATGAAGAAATGTTGTAGTGAGTCGAGTATTATAAAATTGAGAAGTAGAGAGGTTGTTAAAGTTGTGGGTACTATGAATCAGGATAGGAGAAGTCAAAAGAATTCCACCACATTGAGTTTATCTAATTTAAGTGAGAGTAGCGAAATGGCTGATAGTAGGAAAGATCAATCGGCAACGATATGTGAGGAATCTAGTACCCCGTCTCAAACTCAGAATGTAGGGAATCAAGGCGAGTCTTCAATGCTCTGTATGATTAAATCGCTACTTAATGAGTTGAAGGGTGAATTGTCCAGTAAGATTGATAGCCAGAGTAAAGAGTTAAATTCAGTGAGTGTTGAATTAAATGCTGTTACCAGTAAAATCGATAATAATAATGTTGAATTGTCCAGCAAAATCGATAATAATAATGTTGAATTGTCCAGTAAAATCGATAATAATAATATTGAATTGTCCAGTAAAATCGATAATAATAATGTTGAATTGTCTAGCAAGATTGATAGTCAGAGTAAAGAGTTGAAGAGTGAATTGAGTTTTTTAAGTAATGAAATATACAGTATTAATAGTGAATTAAATTCAGTTAGTACGGAATTGTCCAGTAAGATTGAGAATCAAAGTAAGGAGTTAAATTTAGTGAGTGTTGAATTGTCTAGTAAAATTGATAGTTTAAGTAGTGCTGTGAATGGTAGAATAGATGAATTGAACCAGAAGTTTGACCATCAAAGCAGGGAAATTCAGGAAGTCAATAATAAGGTAGAAGCTCAATGCTTGGAATTGACTGAGAAAATTGAATGCCGATTTAATGTAGTTAGGAAGGAATTTGTTGAAAACAGCAAGGAATGCGACAAGAGAATAAAAATAGTGGAAGATAAAGTCGAAGAAATAGATAGAATTAAAACAAGTCAGAATGTTTTAGCGAAGCGTATAGATGAGAAGAATGAGAAATTGGAGAAAGACCTTAAGTCGGTAAAAGATGACCTCAAGTCAGTAGAAGGAAATGCCAGAATGGTAGTGGAAGAAGGAATTAAAGCATGTCATGTAAAGTTAAGGCAGGAGATCAGTCAAATCCAAGTAGGTAGCAGCATATGTAATAGGTACGTATCTTGTACGAAGGACTCTGAATTACCCAAGTTTAACGGTCGGCAGTTTAATCCGATGGAATTCTTGAAAACGGTGGAGAAACGGTTTTCCAAGAATCTTGACGATGGTTTGATTGATTGGAGTATGGTTGATGAGATGTTGGATATTGCATTTGTTGGAGAAGCGAGATCTTGGTTTCAAGTTTACAGACAGGGTATTTCGAGTTTGGAGGAATTTAGGGAGAAATTTAGTTCTAAATTTTGGAGTGAAGCTATTCAGGGAAGGGAAAGAGATCGCGTGCTATTTGGCAAATATAGACCTCAGGAAGGTGTGTCTATGACGGAATATTTCTTAGCGCATGTTCTGATCAGCCAGAATATTGAAGGTCTAGCATCGGAGAGAGATACAGTCCGCCAGATGTTGAGGCATTTTCCTGAGAAGGTCGGATTAGCTGCATGTATGCAGAATATTGTTACGATTAAGGAATTAGAGCAGCTGTTAGAGAGGTTTGATGCTTTAGAAGGGCAGGGGAGGACTAGGCAAAGTGAAGGTAGAAATTACGGGGATAATGGGAGACAAGGTAATCAGCTAGGGGGAGATAGGAATTATCAGAATTTCAGTCATTCTAGGCAAGGGAATCAGGGTGGTAATTCTGAAAGAGGAAACAGACAGTCTAATCAGGGAGTTAATCACCAGGAATATTTTGGCAGAAGACCTAATCAAGGGGAATCAGAAAGTAGGGGGCGTACGGATCAAAGACCTCCAGATCAAGTGCCGAGACATGATAATAGTGAACAGTCCACGTCAAGTAATTTAAACCGGAATCGGACTTCTTAGTTGGGTCAGATAGGCAGTCCGATACCGAAATTCCTATTCACGCGATGAAACAGGTAAGTTACGAGGTAGACGTGAAAGAGGAATTATTGTATGACCATGTGTTTTGTGTTCAGGGAGATTTTGAGAATAGGGGGCGTGATGAAAGTAAGAATGATGTGTCGGATGACTTACTTTGTACTAGTGGTGATGGTAATAGCGGTGTTGCGATCGATAATCTTGTGGAAGTTTCTGAAATTGAAAGTGAAGTTTTTTGTGAAGTTGATGAAGGTTGTTTAGTAAGTGAAGAGTGTTCACGGAGTATACATCATGAGGATGTTTTTGTTGATTTAAGTGTACGTGAGGAGAGTAAAGTTAGGTCCATTATGTGTGAAAATGGTGACTTTGAGACTAATGAAACTTCTGATAAGAGAGTCGAAAGTAGCAGTGTTGTTGGCATGAAAGTGGTGCAAGTAGGAGCTGATATTGAAGGTGGTGAAGATGGATTAATTGTTGGGTCATTAAGTAGTAATGACAGCAATTTCAAAGTGTATTATGGTAAGAATTTCTGTAATCGAGTGAGCGTGAGTGAGAATGAAGTGCGTATGTTTGACAAGCGAGTGTGTACTGTTTTATTTAAGGCTGAGGGTTGTGTGAATGATTTGAATGACGTGCTGTGTGATATCGGTGTGGAATGTGTGAAAAAGTATGTGACCTGTTTGCTTGCATTAATTATGGTTTTGTGGAAGAGTAAACGTAGTGAGATTCCCGCGCATTTCAGAAAGAGGGATTTCTTGGTTATGAATGTTCCGAATGAAAGTTTGTATGATTCTTGTGTGACTGGATGGTATGAATGTTTGTGTGTGAGATAGATTGTATTAGAGACGTAATTAGATTTTATTGTGGTACGCATTCTTCGCTTATCGATGCCGATCAGAAAACGATGTACAGTTTTTTTCATTATATCAGGGTCCGTATTCTGTGGACAGTAGAATAGGCAAGTGTGCTTATAGGCTCCTAACCGCTGAAAAAAGGTCCTTGGGACATTTAATATCTATAGCCTTCGCAGATATAAGAGATAGGATCTGCACCTTGGATGTATATATTATCAATTTTGAGTTATGTGTACAGTAGTAAGAAGGGATTGTATTCAATGGTATATGAAACAATCGGAGTTGTGTGTATATAGCCATATTATTATTATTATTATTATTGTTTGGACAAATTGTATTTCGTGTGTGCGAATACAATGCAGTAGACGCAATGTATATATCATTATTACAGTAAATTAAGAGTTCAGTTATATAATTTATGAAGTTCTGTTTTATGGTGAATCATAATATATGATATCATCGATTCACCAAGGGGGCGTTATGTGATAGTACATATATCACACCCCCGAATTATATGTAGAAGTTAGAGATATTATTGTCAGTATTCGATTTGTATTATTATTATTATTATTATTTCATTTGTATATTTTGCCATTTATATTGGTAAGCTGGAAGATATCCACATATGTAGGTATGAGTAATTTGTTTTGCACGAGTGGGAAAACACTGCTGTAATAACTCTGGTAATTTGAATGAGTCATCTGGCTACCCCAGTGTGTGTTGTGATGTACTTGTGTCAGGAAATTCCATTTGTCATGTATATATCCCAGCCTGATGAGATGAGCTTGTTGTTGTACCAGGGAAAGTTTGGTGATTCATGAAAACTCCCCAGAGTTTGTTATTGTCTTGGGAGGAAGAAGTAGTTCAGGGCTTGGGCTTGAGAAGAGGACCACCCATGATTGGCTGGCAAGCACCAATCCAGACGTCTCATCTGAAAGGAGGGGGATGTTGATGTCTATAAAGGTTGGTCATACGGCGGCAACCAGTTGATTGTATAGGACATTGTAAGAGACATTGTAAGGGTGATTGTAGAGGTGATTGTAAAGGAACGAGAAGGAAGATAACTACAACTACAACTGACGCACTGTACGGGAAGGAAGTGGTGCTGATACACGGTACGGGAGTGACACGGCAGCAATGGACTGGACTTCAAACGTTCGTGGAGCGTAGTCGTGTTATGTTTGTGGAGAGTGCTTGCGCATTAAGTATTGCAGCACTTGTGGCGGCCTAGCATTATATGTTGGTGAAAGCTATCTCAGACTTTCCATAAATTTATATGTTGAGGATCGACAGACGTGTGTATATATCTTTACAAGTGTTAAAATATGTGAACACAGTAGTACAAGGTACAGTATCTGTGTGAAGTGATAACTGCCGATTATGAGAATCGGTAAGTCGAATTGATATAGAGACAGTGAAGGGTATTTATCTTCATACATGTACATTGTTCATCGGACTATCTGCAAATGGTAGCTTAGTTCTCACTTTCGTTTTCCCACGATTTTCATTATTATTGTTGTTGTTGTTGTAAATATGGAGTCTTCCAGCAATATTTTATGTGTGTATTATATGTCTAATGTTGTATGTTGATGAGGTGCTCATGCACGGAATTTGTTCAGAATATAGTTAGCTATTTTAGAATCAGTGTTATTGATAAACCTAGGTGCAGTTCCTACCTAATTAGTCGTTTTCAGGAGGTTAGGTAAGGCCTGCAGCAGATGTACCAGTACGCAGCATTATGTACACGCCCTGGGATATAAAGTTTACCATGCTCTTATCTAAATTCGAGGGATCCATTCTGGTGAACTCTGGCGCCCATACTACGGACATTTCGGTTAATTATGCTTATTAATTTTATTAAGTTTTTGAGTAATTTTATTTATATATTTTTATTCATATTTTATTTATTTATTTATTATTATATCAACTAGTTACAACCCAGATAGACTTACCAAGCAAATAGTTGAATTTTATGAAAACCGAAGTAAAGCCAAAACGGACACAATAAAATGGATTGGCGAAATTAAAACAGATCTCAAACTGGCAGGAATTACACCTGAAGACATCCAAAGCCGGGTTATCTTCAGAACCAAAGTTCATAAGTGGCAAGTTGACCAAGAGGAAAAACCAAAGAAGAAGACCGGAACAACATGGTCTCAAGAGAGAAAAGAAGCACACAGCAAACGAATGAAGGAAGTGTGGGCACAAAGAAAGGCAAATGCCTGTCTCTAAGTACTTTGCGTAGTCCTAATGGGCTCATTCGCAAAATATATATAATAATGCTAATGGCTCTACGCCCTACTAACTACTTTCACGGTTTTCTGAGACGCCGAGGTGCCGGAATTTAGTCCCACAGGAGTCCTTTTACGTGACAGTAAATCTACCGTGGTTATGAGTTATGAGGTTATATAGGGGTTGTAGTAAGCAAAGGGCGTGTCTCTGGTAAGACCCTAATTAGAGTATGGCCCCAGTGTATGGGACCTTCACCAGGGTTAATTGATTCAAGAATTGGAAAAAAAAAAAAAATCCAAAGAAAAGCAGTATGATTTGTTCTGGATGATTTCAGACAAAAGAACAGTGTTACGAAAATGTGGCAAACTTTAGGCTGGAAAGAATTTGGAGTAAGGAGACGAGATGCTCGAATACGTGGTATGTTTCGAGCCGTCAGTGGTGAGTTGGCGTGGAATTTCATAGGTAAAAAAAATGCGCTTAAGAGGAGCTTTTAAAAGTAGGAAAGATCATAATATGAAGACAAAGTTAGGATTCAAGAGATCAAATTGGACCAAATATTAATTTACAGTATAACACGAAGAGTAAAGGATTGGAATTAATTATCAAGTCAAATGTTCGATACATTTGCAAGTTCTTTGAGAACGTTTAAGAAAAAAGCTTGGTAAACAAGAGATAGGGAATCTGCTACCAGGGCGACCGCCCTAAATGAAGATCATGCATGATCGACTGATTTGATTGACCGCGAGGTCATCTGCGAATGCAAGGCAGTTGATCTTGATGCATTTCTTTTTTCGACCCTCCAGCGCATACTTGGTTGAGCAGCCCTTTCTTGTCCAGTTCTTTCTTCCATTCGGGGATTCTCCAAAACACAGTTTAAGAGAAGCGGAGATAGCACATCACTCTGTCCGACACCTGTTTAAAATTATTATTATTATTATTATTATTATTATTATTATTATTCGAATAACTCTTTTTTAGGGTACGATAAATCAACCTTGGTTACTTTTCTTTCATTTTCTGAGAATGTTGTTCCTTTTCCTCTTGAGTCCATTTTCTTCCAGTTAATTTCTTTCTCTCCTGAAATTATTATTATTTCTTGTTTTCCGTCACCAGTCCATAGACTGCTACATCCTACATCTTCTTCTTCTCCTTCTTCATCTGTTTACCCTCCAGGGTTGGTTTTTCCCTCGGACTCAGCGAGGGATCCCACTTCTACCGCCTCAAGGGCAGTGTTCTCTAGTGTGAGACATTTGGTTGGGGATACAACTGGGCAGGAGGACCAGTATATCGCCCAGGCAGCCTCACCTGCTATGCTGAACAGCGGATGGGAAGATTGGAAGGGATAGACAAGGAAGAGTAGGTACCATCCCGGCATTTGCCTGGAGGAGAAATGGGAAACCACGGAAAACGACTTCGAGAATGGTTGAGGTGGGAATCGAACCCACCTCTACTCAGTTGACCTCCCGAGGCTGATTGGACCCCGTTTCAGCCCTCGTACCACTTTTCAAATTTCGTGGCAGAGCCGGGAATCGAACCCGGGCCTCCGGGGGTGGCAGCTAATCATGCTAACCACTACACCACAGAGGGGGACACATCATACATCTACTATACTAATTTGTCTGTCATATTCATACCTTGGTCGACCTCTACCGTTCTTACCGCCTACACTTCCCCCAAAACGAACTGGACAATACCTGTGTGTCTTAAGATGTGCCCTATTATTCTATTTCTTCTCGTCAAATTTAGCGAAATTGTTCTCCTCTCAGCAATTCGATTCGGTAACTCTTGATTCGTGATTTTTTTTTTTTTTTTTTTTTTTTTTTTTTTTTGCTGTTTGTTTTACGTCGCACCGACACAGATATGTCTTATGGCGACGATGGGATGGGAAAGGCCTAGGAAGTGGAAGGAAGCGGCCGTGGCCTTAATTAAGGTACAGCCCCGGCATTTGCCTGGTGTGAAAATGGGAAACCACGGAAAACCATCCTCAGGGCTGCCGACAGTGGGGCTCGAACCCACGATCTCCCGATTACTGGATACTGACCGCACTTAAGCGACTGCAGCTATCGAGCTCGGTGATTCGTGATTAGATTTACCCATGTCACCTCAGCATTATTCTGTAAAACTACTTTTCAATAGCTTCTATTTTCTTTCTTTCTGAGCTAGTTATCGTCCATGTTTCACTTCCATACAATGCCACGCTCCAGACGAAATTCTTCAAAAAATATCTTTCTAATTCCTATATCAACAGGTTGTTTGAAATCCACTCCAGTCAGATGGCTGTACCATCTTGCAGGAATAACACCTCCTTCTGTTCGAAGAGAAATAGCTGCCAACAAGGAAAGAAAGACAGTGAAAGGACCCATCCTCTATATGGGCATGAACCGCATCTGCAACGATTAAAGTCGAGGAAGAGTTTTCTCAGAACTTCGAAGGAAGTTAGAACCGCTACTGAAAAAGCAGGTTGCAATTATGGAGGGCTACATTTTAGCTTCCCCCCTGGCTGGGTAAGATTTTCTTAAACTCTACCTCCTGGCCACGACGAAGAATGGATGATCTGGAAGTCCCTGAATAGACTGAGATCTGGAGTTGGCAGATGCAAGTTTAATTTGGCAAGATGGGGCTACATAGATCAAGAAAAATCCAATGTTACTGCGGAGAAGACCAGACCGTGCAATATATGCTCCAATATCGACTATGTCCAACCTTCTGCACAGAAGATGAACTATATCAGCATCAAAAAACGCATTGGAAGTGGCCAAGTTTTGGGCAAATCTAATATAGTAATTATAATTGTGCATGTATGTATGTCTCTGATACGAGAATAATAATAATAATAATAATAATAATAATAATAATAATAATAATAATAATAATAATAATAATAATAATAATAATAATAATAACAATGTTCGAAGTGAGCACATTTCTTTTCTTAAGAAAGGCTTTCCTTGCTTGTGCTAGTCTGCACTTTATGTCCTTCTTACTTCTATCATCGTTAGTTATTTTACTACCCAAGTAACAAAATTCATCCTCTTCTTTTAAGACTTCATTTCTTAATCTAATATTTCCTGCATCACCTGACTTCATTCGACTGCACTTCATTACTTTTGTTTTAGACTTATTTATTTCATCTTGTACTCATTCCCCCGGACTCTGTCCATACCATTCAGCAATTCCTCCAGATTTTCTGCACTCTCAGATAAAATAGCAATATCATCGGCAAATCTCAGAGTTTTGATTTCCTCTCCTTTGATTGTGATTCCTCTTCCAGATTCCTTATTTATTTCCTTTATCGCCTGTTCTGTGTAAACATTGAAAAGGCAAGCAAAGCAAAGCAAAGCAAAGGCCCTTGGAGGAGTGGAAGGTAAAGGCTTCCACCATTGTTAACCTCGGCACGTCTTTGCCCCCAGGAATTAACCTGGTACTCATTTTTGGTGTAGGTTGAGTGAACCTCAGGGCCATATGCACCTCCGGAAGTGGAAATCTCGTTTCTTAAATTTTACGACTTCCTGACGGGGATTCGAACCCACGTCCTTCCGGGCGAACCGACCACGCCTTTACCGCCTCGGCCAGGCAGTCCCTAAACATTGAAAAGGAGAGGGGACAAACTGCAGCCTTGCCTCACACCTTTCTGGTTTGTTGCCACTTTTTCAAAGCACTCGATTCTTATCACTGCAGACTGATTTTTGTACAGATTGTAGATAATTCTTCTTTCTCAGTGCCTAATCCCGATCACCTTCACAACTGTAAATAACAGTGGCGTATGCTGCGATCAGGACGTGGGCTACCACTAGACTTAGATTACCCCTTTTCTATGGTTGGTTTAGTGACTGTCAAGCCCTGAGGGTTTTGATCTGCAGCCAATAGCTAACGGAGTAGCCTGCTGTGTTGTCATTGATGTTTCACTGGCCTCTGCTACTGTCAATAATCAACACCTGATCGGTGGAGATGGTAGTCTAAGGTTTAGAAAATTCAAGTCCGGCTTTGCGATAAAATGGATAGAATGCTTGCCTTTGGTCCAATGGGCCCGGTTCAATTCTCAGAATCAACCTCCTCGTACTCTTAATACCTTTGGCTTGGGGACTGGGTGTTTATAACATCCTCGCCGTTAATTTCATCCTCATTAGGTCACCACCAAGCCTGTACAGATGCCATGCATCATTATTATTATTATTATTATTATTATTATTATTATTATTATTATTATTATTATTATTAAATTAAGAATATGAATTTTGCAGCATGACCAGCTGGTTCATTAGCTTCCTCGGGAGATTTGTGGTGGTGTCTGGCCTATGATCACTGGTTCGATTTCAACCAACATAAGAGAACCTTGCATTTCATTTTAGCAGAAAACTACATTACTATATTACTCCTATAACTCCTGCATTGTCTTTCTGCAAGGATATAGAAGCAAAAGGGAGTAAAACAACAGCACACTATTATCTGTATAATGAAGTCAGAAGTGTGAGGTGAGGAAGTATATACGATGAGAACGCATGTGTCAATTCGGAAATTTCCAAAGAACTTCAACTCTTTGAGCTATCTTTCCTTGGTTAGCAGTGGCGATCTGACAGACCGAAGCCTAGCACACCTATCCCCCCGGTCCCCGCACCTATCGAGCATTTAGCTGCAAGCCGCTAGGCGAGGGGAGAGGGACGAGAGTCTGGGCTGCAATATCTGTCTCCGATGCCTTGCACTCAGAAATACGAGCGACGTTTTAATCTCATTGTGTTCAAGTGTTGTAAATGGAACATTGTGTCAGATGCTTACATTATAATGTGCTTTAGATTTCCATCGTTCTCATTTACGTTTGGGCTTCACCGATAGCCTTGGTAGCCCTCAGCATACGCCACTGGTAAATAACTTGGTCCAATCAACATTACGAATACCTTTTCTAGATCTACAGATGCACTGTAGGCAGGTTTGTCTTTTTTAATTCAATCCTCTAAGATCAGCGTAAAAGTGCTTCACGTGTTCTTACATTTCTTCTGAAGCCAAACTGATCATTTCCCAACTCAGTTTCAACTTATCTTTCCATTCTTCTGTAAATGATACGTGTTAATATTATCATCATCATCATCATCATCTGTTTACCCTCCAGGGTCGGTTTTTTCCTCGGACACAGCGAGGGATCCCACCTCTACCGCCTCAAGGGCAGTGTCCCGGAGCTTCAGACTCTTGGTCGGGGATACAACTGGGGAGAATGACCAGTACCTCGCCCAGGCGGCCTCACCTGCTATGCTGAACAGGGGCCTTGTGGAGGGATGGGGAAGATTGGAAGGGATAGGCAAGGAAGAGGGAAGGAAGCGGCCGTGGCCTTATGTTAGGTACCATCCCGGCATTCGCCTGGAGGAGAAGTGGGAAACCACGGAAAACCACTTCCAGGATGGCTGAGGTGGGAATCGAACCCACCTCTACTCAGTTGACCTCCCGAGGCTGAGTGGACCCCGTTCCAGCCCTCATACCACGTTTCAAATTTCGTGGCAGAGCCGGGAATCGAACCCGGGCCTCCGGGGGTGGCAGCTAATTACGCTAACCACTACACCACAGAGGCGGACGTTAATATTATTATTATTATTATTATTATTATTATTATTATTATTATTATTATTATTATTATTATTATTTATTGTTGGGCCACTAAGTACCGCGAGATCTCAACTGTTTGTCTTCTTGCTAGCCACCAGGTTTTCATCCTTTCGGAGTGTGCTTTATTCCATGGATCAGAGTGGACATGCTTCAGTCGAGTTGGGACTTCTTCTTGGTGAACCTGTCTAAGTTTGTGTATGAGTGGTGCTCGGAGTTGAATGTCTGTTTCCGTGATTCCATACTTTAAAAGATCCTTATCGATCTCCACCAACCAAGGAGCTATTGTTTTGAGACTTCTGAAGTAGGATAAAAAAAACGTTTACACGTGGCAATCTGAACAGGTGAGCGTAAAAAGTTATCCTTCTTTTCAGGATTCGATTGAAATCTTTCCGCTGTCGGTGTATATTTCTATGTTGCTCCGAAGTCTGTAAACACCATCTTTGAGGTTGAGACCAAGAATTCTTCGGATAATCGTCCTTTCCTTAATTACCAGTTTTTTACGCAGGCTTTGTGTTCGAAGTGCTAAACATTCTGCTGCATATAATGCTTCAGGTCTAATTAGTTTGATAATTTCTTGATGGATGCAGTATTTTTGTATCCGTCTCTTGGCACAGGCCAGAGCAAAGTGTAGCTTCCACCGAAGTCCCAGTCTCATCCAGGCTGTGACAATATGGAAGCTGCTGGGGTATGAGAGGTGCTGAGTAATGACATTTGGAGCACAAATAGTGTCTGAGTGTTATGAAACGTGTTGCTCATAGGATCAGTCGAGGAAAGCAATGGCAAACTACCTCACTCCTCATCTTGCCTAGTACGCCTCATTTGGGCCCTGCCATTGGTTTTTGTGGTTTTCCTATAACTGCATAGCCTTTGGTGGTGCCATCTGAGGATCCAACCAGCCTCTGGGCTGATGACCTAACAGACAGACAATGTCGAATTTCTTGCATTTCGAGAGATACCGGTAGACTTTTGTTATGTATGTTTTGAGTGAGTCGGAAGGCTGTTTCAGATTTGTTGAAACGTATTATTATTATTATTATTATTATTATTATTATTATTATTATTATTATTATTATTATTATTATTATTATTATTATTATTACTCAAGCCAGTGTTATAAAGACCGTCCGCTCACTCCCTTGACAATACTTACATTTTTCTCCATAATCTACTCTATAGTCAACTGTGGTACGTTGTACTGTAACTGGATCTGAAATTGAAAATCCACAGCCTGTTTCCAGTCATTCGATCGGGTCAGGAATGGAATGAATGAAGTCCCATCTAGCGGCGACGATAGGAATTGTGCCGTCTGCCGAAACCTATCGCACTCCTCTGGGGCAATGATTTAATGACTGACAGATGAAATGGAATGATATTGGAGAGTGTTGCCGGATTGAAAAATGACAGTGCAAGCCGGAGTATTCGGAGAAAAACCTGTTCCGCCTCCGCTTTGTAGCTCCATCTACAAACACTGTGTTCTCTTCATTCTTATTAAACCATTACCAGATCCTGACTAAATGAATGTCTCTCCCTACTCCCTTCTAGAGGGTCGCAATTGCTCCTCTTTCATAACGACCGTAACCCACATAACTATATAGCTCTCCTGGGACATTCGTTATCTGCATGTTTTGCAGGTTTGGCTAGACACTGCAGATTTTATCTTAGATTGGCACGTGGCCTTTTGTTTCTCCGTGTTATAGCAGCGTGCAACCTTGACACGGTGGGGAGGCTTACGTGTGTTCGTGTCCCGAGAGAGATGCTGCTGGCGGGAGCTTCGGCTACTAGCGGGGTCACCTAAAGTTACGTCACACGCGCACGGCAGCTCGAAAATATTGCATCGTGTGAATACTACCGCAGGCCATGAGACAGAATTTGCTAGTGGCTTTATGTCGCACCGACACAGATTGGTCTTATGGCGACGATGGGAGAGAAAATGCCTAGGAATGGGAAGGAAACGGCCGTGGCCTTAATTAAGGTACAGCCGCAGCATTTGCCTGGTGAGAAAATGGGAAACCACGGAAAACCATCTTCAGGACTGCCGACAGTGGGATTCGAACCCACTATCTCCCGGATGCAAGCGCACAGCCGCTAACTGCACGGCCAACTCGCCCGATGACAGCATTTGCAACTACAGTAACTGCATAGGGCATAGGCCGACTGTGTCCAGTTTAATCCTCAACCGCAGTCGTCAGTATTTCATACACAACTACAGTTGTGAGAACCGCGTTTGGAAGGTGGGTAAAATATGTAAAAATCACCTTCCAACCGATTTTTTTGCATTTTGCACTACATGTTTATTCCTTAATTAATAAACCATAACATGCATCAGGTATACGAAATTTAGTTTCACCATTATGAAAGTAATTTCTTCATGTTACACTCAAAATTCGCATCAAAATTTGTACACAACTCAAAGCAAAGTCACCTCCGTACAGGCCATGAACACCCTTGGAGGAGTGGAAGGTAAAGGCTTCCACCATTGTTAACCTCAGCACGTGATGGGGTAGAGTGGCTAGCTGTACACCCGGCCACCTTTGCCCCCAGGAATTAACCTGATACTCATTTTTTGTTTAGGCGGAGTGAACCTCAGGGCCATATGCACCTCCGGAAGTGGAAATCTCGTTTCTTAAATTTTACGACTTCCTGACGGGGATTCGAACCCGCCTCCTTTACCGCCTCGGCCAGGCAGTCCCTCAAAATTTGCACACATAGACACAACTCAAAATGACTGAAGGCATTATCTTCCTGAAAACTTGAATATTGTAATTCATTGTTAAAATTGATAAGTGTTGGGCTATCTATTATGAACTACTCAAAAAATCTGCACTACATAATTGTTGTTTAGAATGATAACCTATACTGTAAATTATGTCTATTCTTGATAATATACTAGTTTTCTAAAATATCTAGGGAGCCATAGTCTGTCTTCCAATGGTGTATGATATATCATACATTAGGCATTTACGATATGATGACTTGCTGTTGCACTAAGTTCTAATTTGCGAACATGAATAAAGGCAAGAATAGTAGACCTCACTGTAAATGTAAAGTAATGTATAGGTATAGGCTTCATTTCCTCAGTACCTTGTAACTTTTTTGATGATAATAAATAAATAAAATCATGAATAAAAATATATAAATAAAATTACTCAAAACTTAATAAAATTAATAAGCATAATTAACCGAAATGTCCGTAGTATGGGCGCCAGAGTTCACCAGAATGGATCCCTCGAATTTAGATAAGAGCATGATAAACTGTATATCCCAGGGCGTGTACATAATGCTGCGTACTGGTACATCTGCTGCAGGCCTTACCTAACCTCCTGAAAACGACTAATTAGGTAGGAACTGCACCTAGGTTCATCAATAACACTGATTCTAAAATAGCTAACTATATTCTTAACAAATTCCGTGCATGAGCACCTCATCAACATACAACATTATACATATAATACACACATAAAATATTGCTGGAAGACTCCATATTTACAACAACAACAATAATAATGAAAATCGTGGGAAAACGAAAGCGAGACCTAAGCTACCATTTGTAGATAGTCCGATGAACAATGTACATGTATGAAGATAAATACCCTTCACTGTCTCTATATCAATTCGACTTACCGATTCTCATAATCGGCAGTTATCACATCACATAGATACTGTACCTTGTACTACTGTGTTCACATATTTTAACACTTGTTGTAAAGATTTATACACACGTCTGTCGATCCTCAACATATAAATTTATGGAAAGTCTGAGATAGCTTTCACCAACATATAATGCTAGGCCGCCACAAGTGCTACAATACTTAATGCGCAAGCACTCTCCACAATCAGCCACTTTCGACGAACATAACCAGACTACGCTCCATGAACGTTTGAAGTCCAGTCCATTGCAGACGTGTCACTCCAGTACCGTGTATCAGCACCACTTCCTTCCCGTACAGTGCGTCAGTTGTAGTTGTAGTTATCTTCCTTCTCGTTCCTTTACAATCACCCATACAATGTTCTTTACAATGTCCTTTACAATGTCTCATACAATGTCCTGGTTGCCTTTTTTTTTTTTTTTTTTTTTTTCGGGGGGTCCCCCGAAGCCCGCTCCCCCCGCGTGACCATCGACTCAATCTACATGGCCTCCGACATGCTATTATTTCTAAGAAGAAGAAAGAGATAGCAGGGAGGAGTGGGAGGTGATACAAGGAGTATCTGCCGGTTTCCGAGTCAGCCTCGCTACCACGGCAAGAGTTTGTGTTAGGTATATGGTGTTGAAGTATGGTATTGAAGGGTCAGGGAAAAACCACATAGGCAGAAAGAAGAAAGAGCCTACATGTAAAAATGACATCTTGTGATAGCACATGCAAGGATGTGGGCTGGATAAAGTCCAGAGGTTGTGTTAGTTAGGAATAGGTGTCATGCAATCATAACCATTTCCTTGCAATTTTTGTTATTATGGGGATCAGTCCTTCTTGTCACTGCCGGGTCGGCTCGGGTCTGCTAGCGTCTGGGCTTTGGGCCACAGGTTCGTCCCATTGTCCAGCAGCCAGCAGTCCCTGGTGCCAAGTCTCCTTTGGGAGAGGGGGGAATTAGAGCCAAGCCTTGGATGTAAGGGGCTATCTTCTTCCTCCTGTCGATGTCCCTCTATGCGGTGTTGTTTGAACACACTTGTCACTGCAGATCTAAAACTAAGGTTATTAATAACATATGTATATACAAGTTCTCATTGGAGTGCCGGCTGTTTGCCTGCTCTCGTGTCCAGCGTTCAACCTAGATAGGATTGAGATAACTTATTAAACTGTTTATAGGGCGCGGACGGTGTTCCGCTCCCATGTCTCTGTCGGGGGGCGGGGTGGATTGATACGTCCTTGGCGTCTGGCTGCGTTGCCGTCGTCTTCTTAGGTTGTACTTTTTGTCAATCTTCCTCGCCTGGTCCCTGGGTCTAGGACAGCTGAAACATATGAGACATATTTACATATTTACATAGGTGTCTGCAGTGTGTGGGTTTATGTGGTATATAGGTGTCAGCTTGGCGGGAGTGGGTTGGCTATCGGCCCCTCGCCCACCCAACCCTGTGGCTGAACAGAATGTGCTTCGGTGTAGGATACTTTTTGTACAGATCAACGTCGTAGCGTCCGATCCCGCTTATTAACGGGTTGATCTTATTACTCCATGACTTTCTGTACATGTTTAGTGTCTGTTTACGTATTTGGTGCCTTATTGAGCTGACTTTCGCAATACTGCGTAGTTGACGTATTGGCGTGTCGAAAGGGAGTCTGGTCGCTGCTCGTAGGCATTTATTTTGTATTAATTCCAGCTTATCCAGGTTCGTCATTGCAGTGAACCCCCACGCTGGGGCTGCGTACATGATTATTGGTCTGATTAGGGCCTTATACATGTTTATGGCTACTTCCGTGTTAATACTGGACTTTTTGTTCAGTATAGGATATAGCTGGTTAAGTCGTATGTGTGCTTTTCTTTGAATATCATTGATGTGGTGTAGCATGGTGAGCTTTCTGTCTAGGACTACTCCTAGGTATTTGACTTTGTCATGCCACACTATATCTTCGTTGAAAAGTTTTAGCGCTTTTATGTTGACTGGTTTGCGTGTGAGTCTGTTCTTCTTAGTGAACAGCACTGCTTGGCACTTGTCAACATTGACCTTGATGCGCCATTTCGTTAGCCAAGGCTCGAGAGTTCTTAGTGCTACTTGTAGCCTCTTTCGAGCGCACGCTAGCTGTGGATGTTGAACTGTGATAGCGGTGTCATCAGCGTAGAGGTGTGTGGTAGTGAGTTCTGTAGTAGGCATGTCGTTTGTATACAGGACGAAGAGGATTGGGCCGATAAGGGACCCTTGGGCTACGCCCGCTCTAATCCTGCGAGTACTTGACAGCGTGTTATGTACGTCTACTTTGAACTCTCGGCCCTCCAGATAAGATTTAATAAGTCTTATATAGCCTGGGTGGAATTCGTGGTCTATTAGTTTCGCTAGTAGGCCTTCGTGCCAGACTTTGTCGAATGCTTTCTGGATATCAAGGAAAACCGTTCCTGTGTCTCTTCGCTTGTTGAGACCTATGGTGGCTTGTTCTATGAATCGAGTGAGCAGTTGTGGGGCAGAATGTGCGTTCCTAAAGCCAAACTGCTCGTTGCGAATTATACCTTTTTCCTTGATATGCCCTATTAACCTTTTCAGTAGTATTTTCTCGAATACTTTACTGAGGGCGTCCAGAAGGCTGATGGGCCTGTAGTTGTTGGGGTCTGACTTGTCTTTGCCTGGTTTTGCAAATACGAGGATCCTAGCCCTTTTCCATTGTTCACGGTAATATTGGAGTCTGAACATTGCATTGAAGATGCTGGTAAGTAGTGTTAGGGCTTTGTGAGTTAATTTCTTAATTATTATATTCTGGATCTCGTCTGGGCCTGGCGCCTTCTTGGAGTTAAGATGACCTATAATCCACTTAATTTCGTGTATATTTGTCCTCTTAACCTCCGGCTGCGTTTTCAAGGAATTCTGCTACCTTTGCCTCAGTTTGCCTGATGAAGGCTGGGTCAGATGGTATTTCGTTTGGAGTGAAAGCCGCCTCTATGGAGTCCGCTATGATTTCGGCTTTGTCACGGTTCTCGTATACCGGGCCGTTAGGTCCCTTGATGGTAGGGAGGTTGTGTGATTCTCGCGTGAAGTGTCTCGCTAAGTTCCACACTGGCCTGGTGTTGGTGTCGAAAAGTTTGAGGTGGTTGTTCCACTTTTCCGACCTGTATTCCAGTAGTTGAGTTTGTATTTCCGTGTTTAGTTCGTTTTTCATCTCGCGGTCTTCGTCTCTGTGATGTCGAGCCCAGTTACGCCTGTGGCTGTTGCGCCTGCGTATTAACTCTTTTATGTGCGCTGGAATCTCGAAAAGAGGTGATTCTCTGTGTTTGCTTAGCGGTATGCTCGCAGTTGTGGCTGTTTGAATTGCTTCTACGAGGGTTTTGACTGCTTCGTCAATTTGGGCTGTGCTGTCTATTAGCATGCCTTCGCTTCCCTGTAGGAGTGTGTCTAGCTTGCGTTCGAATTTGCCCCAGTTGCCTGCTTTATAGTTGAGCCGGCGCCTGGGGTTTTTCTCATATTCCTCTGGGTTCGCATCTAGTGTAAATATCACTGGTTGGTGCCTCGACCCCAGGTCGTTCACTACCTTAATGCTATGCCTTTGAGGAATATGTCGCAATAGGGCTATGTCAAGTATGTCGGATACGTGATCGTTCGGTGCTAGGAACGTGGGCTCACTGGGGGCTGTTACCACATAGTCCTGGGATAGCATGTGGTCATACAGCCTTGTGCCTGCTGGGTTTGGTTTCAGGCATCCCCAGGTGGCGTGTTTCGAGTTTAAGTCTCCTCCTAGCACTGTGTTTCGATTTAGCCCTAGTACTGTTTCTATGTCCTGAGTGTTAAGGCTTGTCGGTCTGGAGTATGCTGCTATTACATTTATGAGTGTTCCCTGCACTGGTAGGGCTATTCCACATGCCTCTAGCGTGACCAGCTCTGGTATGTCTACCTCCATGTGCTTGATGTCCTTCCTTACCAGGACTGCCACTCCTCCAACTTTGTTAGCCTTATCGCTTCTGTGCATTTTGTAGCCTCTTATATTGAACTTCCTCCCCGGAGGGAGGAAGGTCTCTGTTAGGAGAGCTACGTGTATTGAGTTCGCGGCTAGGAAGGCTTCGAGTTCATATTTCCTAGACCTGACGCCCTGGCAGTTCCATATTAGAACTCGAAGCTCCTGCGTGTTATTGTTGTTATTATTATTATCATCATCATTATTATTATTATTATTATTATTATTATTATTATTATTATCTTCGTTGGGTTGTTCAGCCATCCGGGGTTAGGAGTTCGGAGATTGCATTAGCCAGTTCCCTTAGCCAGGGGTAGGGGAGCATGTTGGCCATCATTACCCCAGTGGTTATGGCTACCGACAGGTTCAGATTCGGAAAGAAGGTTTTCAGAATTTCTTCTATCCTTTCCCTGAACGCCTTTACTGCCATGTTCCCCGCTGGCTGTTGTGCCTGTAACTGTGTAGTTGGTGAGATTGGTGTGGTGAGAGGTGGGGGCGACGGGGGTGGTGGTGCGGATGCCGGCTGACTATCGGCAGGTTCTCTGCGGGGGGTGGAGCTGGCCTGGGGTGGGCCTTCTAGCAGCTCGGGAGGTGCTGGCGTGGACTTAACCTGCCTTTGTTTGTTTTCTTGGGGCTGGGCCTTCTTGTTGTTCTTGTTTGAGGTCTTAGCTCGGACGGTGGTGGGGGCTGGTTGGGCTGAGGGCCCGTGGTTGTGTTTGCCTACCGTCCGTACGGGCTTGAAATTTAAAATGCCTCCGCCTGGTGGGCGCTGGTTGTCTGAAGGACCTTGCTTTTGGCCCTTTGTGCCTGACGGGCCTGCGAGACCTGAAGGATCCTTTGTACCCGATGGGCCTGGGTTCTGTTTGCGTGAAGCGCCTGTGCCTGAGGGGCCTGCTTGGGCCTTAGGGTTGCCACGCTTATTACCCTTTGGCCCTTTGCCTTGATGTCCTGGTTGCCTTTTTTTCGGGGGGGGGGGGGGCAGAAGCCCGCTCCCCCCGCGTGACCATCGACTCAATCTACATGGCCTCCGACATGCTATTATTTCTAAGAAGAAGAAAGAGATAGCAGGGAGGAGTGGGAGGTGATACAAGGAGTATCTGCCGGTTTCCGAGTCAGACTCGCTACCACGGCAAAGTTTGTATTGGTTGGATAGTGTTAAGGTATGGTATTGAAGGGTCAGGGAAAAACCACATAGGCAGAAAGAAGAAAGAGCCTACATGTAAAACCTGACAAACTGTCCTGGTTGCCGCCGTATGATCCACCTTTATAGACATCAACATCCCCCTCCTCTCAGATGAGACGTCTGGATTGGTGCTTGCTAGCCAATCATGAGTAAATCTCTTCTTTCTCCCAAGTTATAAACCAACACTCGGGAGTTTTACATGAATCATCAAATTTCCCTGGTACAACAACAAGCTCATCTCATCAGGCTGGGATATATACATGACTAATGGAATTTCCTGACACAAGTACATCACAACACACACTGGGGTAGCCATATGACTCATTCAAATTACCAGAGTTATTAAAGCAATGTTTTCCCACTCATGCAAAACAAATTACTCATACCTACATATGTGGATATCTTCCAGCTTATAAATATAAATGACAAAACATACAAATGAAATACTAATAATAATAATAATGATAATAAATCGAATACTGACAATAATATCTCTAACTTCTACATATAATTCGGGGGTGTGATATATGTACTATCACAACCTGTCACCTCAATATACTTCCTGTTCTGTTAAGCATTTATTTTACTTATAAAAAATGCATCGGTATCAGTGGCGTATGCTGGTATCAAGACGTGGGCTACCACTAGACTTAGGCTACCCCTTTCCGATGGTTGGTTTAGGGAACATCAAGCCTTAAGCATTTTGAGCTGCAGCCAACAGCCAACGGAGCTGCCCGCTCTGTTGTCAAGGCTGTTTCACAAGCTACTGCCCTGGCCTCTGCCACCGCCAATACTCAACACCTGACCAATCGAGTTGGTAGCCTAAGGTTTAGCTAATTGAAGTCCAGCTTTGAGGCTAAATGGATAGAATGCTTGCCTTTGGTCCGACGGCCCCGGTTCAATTTTCAGAATCAACCCCCTCATAGTGTTAATTCCCCTGACTTGGGAACTGGGTGTTTATGACGTCTTCGCCACTCATTTCATCCTTATTAGGTCACCACCAAGCCTATGTAGATGCCATGCACCATTATTATTATTATTATTATTATTTTTTTGCTAAGGGCTTTACGTCGCACCGACACAGATAGGTCTTATGGCGACGATGGGATAGGAGAGGCCTAGGAGTTGGAAGGAAGCGGCCGTGGCCTTAATTAAGGTACAGCCCCAGCATTTGCCTGGTGTGAAAATGGGAAACCACGGAAAACCATTTTCAGGGCTGCCGATAGTGGGATTCGAACCTACTATCTCCCGGATGCAAGCTCACAGCCGCGCGCCTCTACGCGCACGGCCAACTCGCCCGGTACCATTATTATTATTATTATTATTATTATTATTATTATTATTATTATTATTATTATTATTATTATTATTATTGTTACGGAGATATCCGTGGTAGTTATGCGTGAAAGAAGGTGCGGGCGTGAACGGGTCTCAAACTACGGAATCAAAGAAGGTGCTGGGTGGTGAATAGGTCTCAAGCTACTAAAGTGAAATTAATTTTAAAATTTAACAAGGTTATATTTTCTTTTCAAAATTAGGTAACAACAAAATAGAACAGGTACTTAGTAGCCGAAACACGATTGAAAAATACATTTACATAGGTACCCCATTTGGGGCTTCAAAAGTCAGAAACATAATTCTTGAGCAATGAGCCCAACCTTACAATGAACACCATACAACAAAGGGGCCGAAAACCCCCAAACATGCCAGAAACATTTGCTTCCAAGTACACCCAAAAGCCTCCTTGAGGCAGAAACACAATTTTCAAGAAAGGGCAACTTCCCCCTAAAATACAAGCCTATCATAGGCCACTCCGAACTCCACCTTTAAGCTGTCCTCAAAGGACATATACACAGGGGTAAAATACCCAACCTACTGAGGTCTGTTAAATGACAAGAAGGTTAATACATGACCTCTAAAATACAATTTGAGAGGAGGCGAACTTGCACTCCTAATACACTTTGCTTAAGACCTACTTGGCACTAGGCCGTTAATACAAGGGCTAATCCCATACTACAGAGGTGACTTAATAGCAATTTACATTACATTACGGAAGAATTGGTTGAGAAAAATAAGTTCACCTCAAGACGATGTGAGTGGGAGCTCGAGAGGGTTAAGCACTCTCTGTCCCGATATGTCGTTTTAAAAGAGAATATATGAAAAGAGTAGTTACATTTTAGGAAAAGGTTACATGGTTGAACGCTTAGAACCCGCCCCGAAAGTTAAACTGCTGAGCTAGCAAAGAAAGAAGTTATTAATCGGCCATTACCTTGTTGTTGACCGCTGCCGAAGAAAGAGGCGCTTCCCGCCCCCTGCTATGTACTTAACACACTGAAAGATGGAACAGAAGTGGCGCAGAGACCCAAAAATCAGCAGTTTATATCCTCTCGTGGAAGGTTCTAGGCGTTAGGGGAATGAAAACACCCGCCCACAATTATTTTATTGGCTAGGTTACAGAAACATATCCAAGTTGGGGGGAAATACATCGGATTGGTCGGAAATTACCAAAAGAAATTCGGGATTGGATAAATCTAAAACAAGGGGAAAAAGAGGGGTATACAGCCAAGTTAAACAATAACAGGAAGAAATTTAACAAGAAACAAACATTTGAAATAAAAATTTCTCCAACAAAATAGTTCTTTGACTCCGCACTAGGGTGCACTATTGTTGATCTTCAGTAGTGTCCTCTAGGAGAGAAAGTTTACACTTCTTACTTCAGGCGAAACAAAAACACATCAAAAATGACACAGTTCAAAAACTCAAAATTTTCCACGTGGTGACATCTTCTGAGAAGGTAAAGAATTAACAGCGTAGATAAAGTTCAGCCCTCCTCCAGCAGAGGAGTTTCAACAGGCGCACATTTTAAATTAGCGGCGTGGAGGTGTACCGCCCGGTACAGACCTCCCCCCCCCCCCAAAAGTTCCTCCAGGGGTGACACATGAAATTGTTTGAAACAAGGTCCAAGTTATGCTGTGGATATGAAGATTGATTGCAGAAGCATTTATAAGATTTCTTAATTTGGTTTGATTCAGTTTCAACATTTGTTGTTGCAGGTGAAGTACAGTCTTTATGTTTGTAGAAGTTGAGTTCTGAAGATAAACTTTTAATACTTAAAAGTGATGAAAAATTTTGCATAGTCCACCAAATATTGCTGTTGAATTCCCATGAAACGGTATTAAGGTTGAACAGGAATGTCTATGTAGTTGATGTAGGCTAAGTTGGATGGCCAGACCGGCCGTTACAGCTTGCGTCCAAAGGAAGCCGCTCGGACCCCTCAAGTACCCTGAGATACCGCTCGCCCGCACTATGAGGGGAGCAGAGGTGTTGAAGCACGCCGCGCCCGCGGTGAACATATACAGGCTGCGGGCAAGTAGCAGGTCGTGCGCCGCACATCAGCCTTGGCCGGGAGGAGAGCTCCGGCTCGCCGTGCACACGTCGTCCTCGCTGGGGCCGAGGGGGCCCGTCCTCGGACCCAGTTGCTGCACGGCGCCGCGCGGCTGCGGGGGCACTGAAACATTAAAGCTAGGCGGCAGAATATTGTTGGACCATCATCATTGTTTTGAGGGCACAGGCTTGGTGAGGAGGTTGAGGGGTCAGCGGCGTGCAGATATCCATGGCATTTACTCAAATCAAGCCACAGTGTGTATTGAAGCAGGAGACGGGAGCGTGGTAATGGCCGAGGCAAGGACAGAATGGCAGTTTAACGGATCGGGGAAGGTTTTACAAGAGGCTTACATATAAGACCCAAAATATTATAGAAGGGCAGAAAGCCTTAAAAGTTGAACTAAAAAAAAAATATAACCTTCATATTCCTTTCAAATTATATGAAGCAAGTTGACACAAAATTTACACTGGTTTCACCTGTGACAGGTGAACCCTAAATATCCTCTCGGTGGCTGGATTGCTTACTAACAACGTAACTGGCGTAAGACAATCGAGAATGATACAAGGCCCATGAAATCTGGGGGCAAGCTTGCCCGCGGGAACAAAATTCTTGACCATTACCTGGTCACCTACATTCAAAGTGGTGGGTCTCCGTTCACGATCATACCTTTCCCTGACCTTTTCATGAGATACCTTAAGATTGGCTTTAGCCTTCTTCCAAAGATCTTTAATGTTGTCCGGATCTATTGTCTCGGGTAGAATGTCACTCAGAGACCAGAGGTTAGAGAGCGGCGTGTTGGGAACAAACTTGAACATCAAAGAAGCTGGAGTGAACTTATGAGATTCATGAACCGCCGAATTCAAGGCAAAAGCTAACCAATGCAGGGACGTGTCCCACCTGGAATGATCTTCATGATGATAGGCAATAAGTGCAGACCTGAGATTCCGGTTAACCCGTTCAGCCAGAGATGGTTGAGGGTAATACGCAGAAGTAGTTACATGAGAGATGGATAAGTCAAAACAGAATTTACGAAATAAATTAGATGTAAAAGCCTTAGCATTATCAGATACAATATATTGGCACGGACCAAAAGAAGCAAAAATAGAATTTAGGCAAGTAATGGTAGACTGAGCGGTAGCCAGCTTAGTCGGAAATAACCAAGAAAATCTGGTAAAACCATCTACACATACAAAGATGAATTTGTTGGCATTTCCCTTCGACTGGGGGAAGGGTCCTACATAATCAATATACAGGCGTTCCATGGGGCGCGATGCTTGATGCGAAGACAAAAGGCCTACCTTGGTGGACCTGGTGGGTTTACTAATCAAACATGATTTACAAGCCTTTACTAGTTCACGGATTTCACCGTCCATACCTTTCCAGATGAACATTTCACGAATCTTTTCACGAGTTTTAAAGATTCCAAGATGCCCCCCTAATGGGGTCTCATGATAGTACTTGAAGATCATAGGCACAAGAACAGCTGGAACGACAACCTTCATCATCTTGTCATGCCTCGAAGGGCAACATAAAACACCATTCCTCAGAACATAAGGGACAACATGTTCCCCAGAAGAAAGGGTTTCCATTATCGGAGCCAGCGTCGGATCTTCATGTTGGTATTTCTCGATATCCCTAAAGAGCATGGGGGCATCAGTTAAAATGGCATTAACATCAAATAGTGTGGACTCGGGAGGTGATGAACGGTCGACCGGTTCATGGTTCTCAACGTCGTTTGAAAACATACGGCTGAGTCCATCAGCAACAACATTTTCGGTACCTCTGATATGTCTAACATCAAACTGGAAGGCAGAAATACGGATGGCCCAGCGGGCTATACGACCAGTACGACGCGGCCTACCTAAGACCCAGCTTAAGGCTTGATTATCTGTCTCCAGGTCGAATTTGACATGTTCCAGATAGAGACGGAACTTCTCTAAGGCGAATAAGACTGCCAAACCTTCGAGCTCATAGATGGAATACTTGGCTTCTTGAGCCGACAATGTCCTAGACGCATAGGCGATGGGGCGCCTCCCTAGTTCAGTCTCTTGAAGAAGGACTGCAGCTACCGCTGACGACGACGCGTCGGTTTGGACGATGAATTTCTTCGAGAAATCAGGCATAGCAAGTACAGGGTGCTAATTTAAGGTCTTCAAAAGCGGCTTGTTGAGAAGGTCCCCACTCGAATTTGATGCCTTTCCTACGAAGAAGGTTTAAGGGCGCCGCTCTGTTAGCGAAGTTAGGAATAAACTTCCTGAAGAAATTCACCATACCAATGAACCTGGCGATACCTTTAATGTCCTTGGGAGGTTTAAAATCACGGATGGCCTGTGTTCTAGAATGATCGACTGCTACACCATCAGGTGACACAATATGCCCTAGGAAAGACATAGAGGGCTTAGCAAAGGCAACCTTGGACAACTTAACCGTTAACCCAGCCTTACGAAGGCGATCGAGAACTTCTCGCAGATGATCTAGATGTTCTTCAAAAGTCTCTGAAAATACGACGACATCATCCAAGTAGTGATATAAGTACTCAAATTTGATGTCGGAGAAGACCCTATCTAGTAGCCTAGTGAGTACAGCTGCTCCCGTGGGGAGCCCGAAAGGCACGCGGTTGTATTCGTATAAATTCCAGTCCGTGGCAAACGCTGTAAGATGTTTAGACTCTTCGGCAAGGGGAATTTGATTGTAGGCCTGATTTAAGTCCAAGATAGTAAAGAACTTGGCCTTACGAAACCATGAAAAACAAGAATGAAGGTCAGGAAGGGGCACAGATTGCAACACCACCTTCCGATTGAGAGCCCTGTAATCAATGACAGGCCTGAAGCCTCCTTGGGGTTTCGGGACTAAAAAAATAGGCGAAGAATACGCTGACTTAGAGGGCCTAATAATACCGTCCTTCAACATCTGATCGATGATTTCTTTTAGAGCCTTCATTTTAGGTGGAGATAGCCTATAAGGTGGAAAACGGACAGGAATCGAATCCGTGACCTCAATTTTGTATTCAATAAGGTCAGTAACACCAAGAATATCAGAGAACACCTCGGGAAACGACTGACACAATTTGCGAATACTATCAGCCTGCTCCTCAGGTAGATGTCTAAGGTCTAACAACATCTCATCCTGGGTAGGCGAAATAGAAGAACATGATGCAGAATTACACTTTAATAGAGGGATATTACAATTAGAGGCAAATTTAAAAGTGCAAGACCTACTCTGAAGATCGAGCACAAGACCAGTGTGAGAAATAAAGTCCGCTCCCAATATAATGGGGCAAGACAAATGCTTGGCCACAAACAATTTAACTTTCCATGTGAATTGAAAAATACGAATTTTGACATATAAGGAACCGAGAATTTCTAATGGAGAGGAATTAGCCGAAACGTATTGGATCGCCGACAAACAATAGTTAGGAAGCTTACAAACAGATTTCAATTTTGAATACCAATCAGCCGAAATAATAGAACAAACACTACCTGAATCTAAGAGAGCTGTTATAGGCTCGTTATTTAACTCAATTTTGAGAAAGGGGACCGGTGCGGGGAAATCCGCCGCAATCCTAAGACACCCTTTGGGACCTTCAAAAGATGAATTTGAAAATTGCTCGTTCCCTGAAGTTACAACCTGTTTACCCGGGGCTGAGTCTCGGGAAGATGGATTAGTCGACTCAGCCGAAGCCACTAGTCACTTTTTATTATTGGCATAGGTGGAATTTGCACCAGAAGTTGAGCAGGAGGGGGTGCTATTCGAATTGGGACAATTCTTGGCGATATGTGAGAAAGCCCCACATTTAAAACAGCCTTGTGATGACCCGGCTCCATTCCTTGTCCCACTTGACTTGATCAGTGGACACTTGTTGCGCAGATGGTCAGGCGACCCGCAAGCATAACATTTACGGGGATTGACTGGTCGGCGAGGTGGAGGCCGAGTATTACTAAAGGAAGGCGGGGGTTCTTTCGCGACACGCAAAGAATCGGCGTATCTAACTCCTTCCGCTGAGACGGCCAATGCTTCAAGTTCAGAGAAAGTTTGCGGGCACGCCGCGAAACACAAATATGACCTGTAGGGTGGTGAAATCCCTTCCACAATAGCTTGTACAATCTGATCCTCAGGGAAATGAAGAGCAAACACCCTAGTATAAAACTTAATGTCCTGAATGAAATCAGCCAAGTTTTCATCCAAGCGTTGTACACGGTAATAGTACTTCTGAATAAGGGAGGACCTGGCCCTAGCCGGGATGAAGTTAGCTAGCAAGTGGGCATGGAAATCCTCAATAGATGATTGCTCGGCAATGGCTCTTACGATTTTATCAGAGAGAATACCAATAGCATAAGGATAGATGATTTGCAAAATTTGACATGGAGAAAGAGAAAACACGAGGGCATGATCCTGAAATTCAACCAGAAATCTTAAAAATGAAATTACTTCACTGGTGGTATTAACCGAAAACTTAGAGATACCTCTGAGCAACATTGCCAATGGATGAGGCAAGCTGCTAAACCCGGGTGACATAGTAGGTAAAGGTTTCAATGGCAAGGAAGTTAATTCAGAACGGATGTTACTCAACGATGCACGGCGTTCAGGCTCGTTGTCCAATGGGGCAGAGATAGTTTGAGCGGCGATGGTTTTCCTATTAACTTCTCCCTTATGAGGCTCTTCCTCGCTACCTACATTCACTGTGGTGGGTAGATCGCTTTTGGGAGGAACCTCCCCTGTTAACAATTGAGTGACCTTGCTAGATAATTCAGACATATTTTCAAGCAGCGTACTAGCTTCCTTCTTCTGAACGTCATTCAACTTTAGAGACAATAGATCGTTAACTCTATTGGAAAAATGAAACAGTCTAGCTTGCACACGCTTAATTTGATTAGGAGAAGGATCATTTTCATCAAAAAAACTAACTACAGAAGCTAGCCCAGTAATATTCTCCGTGATCGTGGAAAGAGAGTCGTCAATTTCTTTCTCTCCCAAATTGGGGATGGAAATGGGCAAATCTAGGGACTCTCTAAGCTTGTTTGTGTCTACTGCAACCGTGCCTCCAGATTGTACATTTCTAATAGTCAATTCATAGATCAACTCCTCCTTGCGCAAATAGTTAAGATGGAGAACATCGCGAGGGCCGGGCATGGTGACAGAACAATTTTGAAAAACTCAAAAAAATTCCAGCAACTGGGAAAATAGTTAGAGTTCGGAACAAACAATGTTTAGCCGTCAAAAGGGGCTAAATTGAGACCCATTCAACCACGCTCTGCTACCACTTGTTACGGAGATATCCGTGGTAGTTATGCGTGAAAGAAGGTGCGGGCGTGAACGGGTCTCAAACTACGGAATCAAAGAAGGTGCTGGGTGGTGAATAGGTCTCAAGCTACTAAAGTGAAATTAATTTTAAAATTTAACAAGGTTATATTTTCTTTTCAAAATTAGGTAACAACAAAATAGAACAGGTACTTAGTAGCCGAAACACGATTGAAAAATACATTTACATAGGTACCCCATTTGGGGCTTCAAAAGTCAGAAACATAATTCTTGAGCAATGAGCCCAACCTTACAATGAACACCATACAACAAAGGGGCCGAAAACCCCCAAACATGCCAGAAACATTTGCTTCCAAGTACACCCAAAAGCCTCCTTGAGGCAGAAACACAATTTTCAAGAAAGGGCAACTTCCCCCTAAAATACAAGCCTATCATAGGCCACTCCGAACTCCACCTTTAAGCTGTCCTCAAAGGACATATACACAGGGGTAAAATACCCAACCTACTGAGGTCTGTTAAATGACAAGAAGGTTAATACATGACCTCTAAAATACAATTTGAGAGGAGGCGAACTTGCACTCCTAATACACTTTGCTTAAGACCTACTTGGCACTAGGCCGTTAATACAAGGGCTAATCCCATACTACAGAGGTGACTTAATAGCAATTTATATTACATTACGGAAGAATTGGTTGAGAAAAATAAGTTCACCTCAAGACGATGTGAGTGGGAGCTCGAGAGGGTTAAGCACTCTCTGTCCCGATATGTCGTTTTAAAAGAGAATATATGAAAAGAGTAGTTACATTTTAGGAAAAGGTTACATGGTTGAACGCTTAGAACCCGCCCCGAAAGTTAAACTGCTGAGCTAGCAAAGAAAGAAGTTATTAATCGGCCATTACCTTGTTGTTGACCGCTGCCGAAGAAAGAGGCGCTTCCCGCCCCCTGCTATGTACTTAACACACTGAAAGATGGAACAGAAGTGGCGCAGAGACCCAAAAATCAGCAGTTTATATCCTCTCGTGGAAGGTTCTAGGCGTTAGGGGAATGAAAACACCTGCCCACAATTATTTTATTGGCTAGGTTACAGAAACATATCCAAGTTGGGGGGAAATACATCGGATTGGTCGGAAATTACCAAAAGAAATTCGGGATTGGATAAATCTAAAACAAGGGGGAAAAGAGGGGTATACAGCCAAGTTAAACAATAACAGAAAGAAATTTAACAAGAAACAAACATTTGAAATAAAAATTTCTCCAACAAAATAGTTCTTTGACTCCGCACTAGGGTGCACTATTGTTGATCTTCAGTAGTGTCCTCTAGGAGAGAAAGTTTACACTTCTTACTTCAGGCGAAACAAAAACACATCAAAAATGACACAGTTCAAAAACTCAAAATTTTCCACGTGGTGACATCTTCTGAGAAGGTAAAGAATTAACAGCGTAGATAAAGTTCAGCCCTCCTCCAGCAGAGGAGTTTCAACAGGCGCACATTTTAAATTAGCGGCGTGGAGGTGTACCGCCCGGTACAATTATTATTATTATTATTATTATTATCATAATCGTTAAATAACAATGTTGAATTTTACAGCGGTCGTACCCATCGTTCAATGGTTAATTAGCTTCCTCGGAAGATCAGTGGTGGTGTCCGACCCATGATCACGGGTTCGATTCCAACCAACAAAAGAGAACACTAAACCTGAAAGATTCCGTTTCATTTTAGCAGATCTACCAATAAAAAGAAAACTATATTACTCCTATAACAGCAGCCCTGCAGTGTCTTCCTACAAGGAGGTAGAAGTAAACGGGAGTGAAATACCAGCACTCCGTTATCTATTAAGACAGAAGGATGAGGTGAGGAAGTATATACGATGAGTAACGCATGGATGACAGCAGTGGCGATCTGACGGACCGAAGCCTAGCAGAGCTATCCTCCGCCGGTCCCCGCACCTGTAGGCAGACAGCAGCAGCAAGCAGCAAGCCGCGTGAGGCGAGTCGATGGGAAGGGACGAGAGTCTGGGCTGCAATATCAGTCTCTGAAGCCTTGTTCTCAGAAATACGTGCGACGTGTTTTCTCATTGCTTTCAAGGTTTGCAAATGGAACAATGTGTCAGATGCTTACAATATAATGTGCTTTAGATTTCCATCGCTCGCATTTGAGGTTTGGGCTTCACTGATAGCCTTGGTAGCCCTCAGTATACGCCACTGATCGGTAGAATCAGGGCAGATCGAATTAGAAAAGCACCACTAAGCGATCTGAAGGATGAATCGACGGGGAATTTCTGTGCCTTTCAGGATGAGCAAATAATCTTTCTATAGTAAGATGGAATGACAATGTTCGTTATTGTATCAACTAACATTTGGATACCTGAAGTAGTTGGTTTGGGAAGTTGGCGCACATTAGAGTGCGAAGCAGTGCCGGATTAAGGTGTTTGGGGGCCCTGGGCTATTTAAAAATATGGGTATTCTTCGTAACATCACGTAAGACTAGCATACTGAAGTCGTTATAGAACTACTTCCACTTAAATTGATGAATAGGGAAGTGTTGAAATAGACTACAATTTTTCTCTATTTTTCATGTTAATATTTCATAATGCCAAAACATATTTTACATTTGTCTCATCATCACTATATTTATTCGTGTCAGAGGTACCAATAGGCCTATATAAGAAATCAATTTAAATACAATTCAAAAAAATTAAATAATAAAAATATGAAGTATGTTAATCACTCAAAATGAAAGACATATAAACAAATTAATTGTAAAAAGTAAAAAAGGAGAAAGGAAGTATTACATGAAAATATCTACACTATATATAGATTGTTTACACAAGTTGTGACCAGTATTTGGCTACATTGATGGCATTGTTTCCAGCCAGTGCCAATTCCAACCCTTCATCATCACTATCAAATCGACATACAAAACAGAACTTACGTTTTTTAGCACCACCAGGATATTTTCTATCCATTTTACAAGAATATTTCAGTTGTAAGTTACGAATGGTTCAATAATCAGAGGTGAACTGGAAGTTCTCTTCCTGAAGAAAGGATACTGTAGTATAGCATGCACATTCCACCGTGGTTCCCCTGTCCCCTCCCGCTCACTTCCTAGACCTCTTGCCCCCTTTCCCCCTCTGCCCGTACTCGCAATCTGCCAGATATAAATTTTCGTCAACAATAACCTTTACAATAATTACAGTGCGTAAGTAGCGAGGATTCGTGTCTCCGGACGGTAATTGATTCTAGCAGCGATGAAATACTAACGCGGACAGCTGATAAGAAGGAAGGAAGGAAGGAAGGAAGGAAGGAAGGAAGGAAGGAAGGAAGGAAGGAAGAGTGCGTGTTCAATATTTTGCGAGCGTAAATATTCATACACATGCACGGAGGTGGAGCAGCAGGCCTTTTTATACAATTTTAGGTTCGACAAACTTGACCATATCGGTCCTTAATTGGTCCGTGTGTTGTTGTGTTTGAGTCATCAGTCCATAGATTGGTTTGATGCAGCCTTCCATGCCACCCTATCCTGTGCTAACCTTTTCATTTCTACGTAACTACTGCATCCTACATCTGCTCTAATCTGCTTGTCATATTCATACCTTGGTCTACCCCTACCGTTCTTACCACCTACACTTCCTTCAAAAACCAACTGAACAAGTCCTGGGTGTCTTAAGATGTGTCCTATCATTCTATCTCTCCTTCTCGTCAAATTTAGCTAAATCGATCTCCTCTCACCAATTCGATTCAGTATCTCTTCATTCGTGATTCGATCTATCCATCTCACCTTCAGCATTCTTCTGTAACACCACATTTCAAAAGCTTATATTCTCTTTCTTTCTGAGCTAGTTATCGTCCATGTTTGACTTCCATAAAATGCCACGCTCCACACAAAAGTCTTCAAAAACATCTTTCTAATTCCGATATCAATGTTTGAAGTGAGCAAATTTCTTTTCTTAAGAAAGGTCTTCCTTGCTTGTGCTAGTCTGCATTTTATGTCCTCCTTACTTCTGCCATCATTAGTTATTTTACTACCCAAGTAACAATATTCACCTACTTCCTTTAAGACTTCATTTCCTAATCTAATACTTCCTACATCACCTGCCTTCGTTCGACTGCACTCCATTACTTTTGTTTTGGACTTATTTATTTTCATCTTGTACTCCTTACCCAAGACTTCATCCATACCCTTCAGCAACTTCTCGAGATCTTCTGCAGTCTCAGATAAAATAACAATATCATCGGCAAATCTCAAGGTTTTGATGTCCTCTCCTTGGACTGTGATTCCCTTTCCAAATTTCTCTTTGATTTCCTTTACTGCCTGTTCTATGTAAACATTGAAAAGGAGAGGGGACAAACTGCAGCCTTGCCTCACTCCTTTCTGGATTGCTGCTTCTTTTTCAAAACCCTCGATTCTTATCACTGCAGACTGATTTTTATACAGATTGTAGATAATTCTTCGTTCTCGGTATCTGATCCCTATCATTTTCAGAATCATAAATAGCTTGGTCCAATCAACATTATCGAATGCCTTTTCTAGATCTACGAATGCCATGTACGTGGGATTGTCCTTCTTGATTCGATCCTCTAAGATCAGACGTAAAGTCAGGATTGCTTCACGAATTGGTCCGTATTGACTCGTAATAATAATAATAATGTACAAAGGGTGATTGTTTAGTCCGCCCTGTCAACATATTATTAATATTTGAATTATTTATAGTATATGTTTCGGGAGCCTTAACTCCCTTCATCAGCGTATTTACATCAAAATCAACCTTATCCAAATCTCAAGATAAGATGTCAAAATTGGACGATAAGATGGTAGATTCATAGTGGCAGCAACAATACACCAGGAACAAGTATCATTTTATCAATGTCTGACTCAGCTAATGGATCCATCCAACGTGATGATACATGTTGTAAGAGTGTAAAGGATAGGAGGAATGAGTGAACTGTTCAAGAGTGTTTTTAAATATGTTCCATGTCTTACGTGTTGGGTTAAAACATACATTATTACAAACAAACAAACAAACAAACAAACAAACAAAAAAAAAGCAAAGTGTACATATGTTGGTCTAGAGTTGATGTTATACAGGACAATGCTTAATGTTAATATGATATGATGTTGTATCTTGAGATTTGGATAAGGTTGTTTTTGACCTCTAACACCTAAAGGAAGAAAGCGTACTTAGGCAGATATCAGACATGATTGAATAGATCACTTCGATGCTTGGCAGAGCTCCAAATGGCGCTGTGTATGTTGTGGAATGGGTGCCAAACTTCATTTTCAGTGCAATGTTGGCCTCCAACCTGAACTTCGTTTTGCTGCTTACCGTACCAAACAAATGTATTTCACAGCTGGGTCCACTGATACCTTAACTGACGCTAAATGTATATATTAGTGGAGTAATCTATATACATAAAAAATAAGAGTTGTGTCTGAATATTGCTCAGAATTTGAAAAAAAAATGGTATTTCTGTATCGGTCATGTCCATAGTAACAAGGAAATGCACGTTTTACTTTTCCGTAATTTCTGTCTGTCTGCCTGTCTGTCTGTCTGTCTGTCTGTCTGTCTGTCTGTCTGTCTGTCTGTCTGTCTGTCTGTATGTATGTATGTATGTATGTATGTATGTATGTATGTATGTATGTATGTATGTATGTATGTACACGCATCACGAGATAACGGCTGAAGAGAATTTAATGAAAATCGGTATGTGAAGTCGGGGGATGATCCACTACAATCTAGGCTATAAATAATTTTACTCACGCGGAGTGAAATGGTAGTTTAGAGGAAGGCCTAAAATTTAATTCTCAAATATTTATATTGTTAGTGGTCCTATCGATAAATACTACGTAACGAAAGTTATAGAATTAAACTTCCGATCATTTATGTCATACATTGTTACCGTATCGGCTTTGATAACACAGATATTCATGAATTTGTATTTTTGTTGCCAAGTCCATATCAACGCCGAGCCACGAGAAAATGGGTTAACATCATTTAATGAAAGTCGGTATATAGAGTCCAGGAATAAGAAACGACAGTCTAAGTTATAAACAATTTTATTCACCCTGGATGAAATTGTAGTTTAGGGGAAGGCGCCTAAAATTTAATTTTTAAATACCTATGTTATTGGTCCTATCCAAAAGTACTACATAACAAAAGCTATAGAGAATACAATTTCCGACCATTTATGTTTTATTCTGCTTTACCGTACCGACTATGATAAGAGTGGTATTTCAGAGTCGGAAGAAAAGTAGATGTGAAGGCCTACAATATCGAAAGCGCGTAACATTGTTCAACAACAACATTACATTGACCATTGTTTGTTGTGATGTTCTTTGTCTCTTATGCTGCCGCTCAACTCCGATGGATGGGATTACTGCCACGTACCGAGTATAACAGCCTGACTGGATATTGGCGAGAAATAGCTGGAGAGTTGCAGAACTTTCTTCTTTAGCATTGCATTCCTCTGGTTCATATATTTTCTGATACTGCCGGTACGTAACAGACTGCTTATTCATAGTATTCCAGCTATTCGATCCCTACTCTGACGCGCTGGTTTGATTGAGCAGTGTGCATACTTAAGGCAGAGGCTGAGTTAGTAGTAGTAGGATGACCTGGTCTAGAATTTAAATTTAGGCCTATTCCAAATTATAGCACCACAATTCACCAAATAACTCAAAATTCAACCCTGAAAATAGCCTTTTATTAAGAAAAGCTTCTTCCTCTTCACTTTAATTAAATTATACATTCATTTTATTCCAAATTAGCAGTGAAGAGGTAGGTTTTCCTCTGGCTTGGAGGAAAAATTTACCTTAAGTCGATAGATTTTTTCCGCCGCCTGTGTAGTGAACTGAGATTTTTCGTCTCATCGGGTACTCCTAGGAAGAAGATTAATAAAAGGGCATAGTTTTTGCCCTGGGAGTCTCCACTATTCGACACCCCCACCCGGCCGAAATAAGACGAAATGTGTTCACGGATCACGGCCGTCTGCGGCTTGGTCATTCCAGCTCTGGAACTTTGGGCTGTTAGATCGGCAGCGTTAAAAGCGGAAAAGTGTGTGGTTTTCCATTTGATCGAGTATATCATATGAAAGCATTGCTTTTAATTGCGCCATTCCTACTGACGTCATGGTAATGTCCTATGTCCATTTCTGTTGGGGAAACTACCAAGACGGTCTTTCTGAAGATGTAAAAAGGCAGGTGGAGAGTGAGTGTCTGCCATTATAATGAAAACTCCCCAACCTGATTGTGACTGATGGTAGGCAAGCTGGCCTACCATTACATTGAAAATTCCCTAACCCAGTCTTCATAAGAGAAAAATGTTTGGTAACTTCCTCGTCGCGTTTCTAGGGCAACGTTAAGTGCTACGCAATTTAATACAATCTTGCTCACAACGTGTACACTACCTAGCCTAGAATTCTGTATACAATGTAAAATTCCGTAGCGAAGCACGGATAATTCAGCTAGTTTTTAATAATTCACAGGTTTATTACCGTTAGACATTTTTGATATTGTTAATGCCCATAGTATGATATATCCTAGGGTAATTATACCGACATTAGCAAATTAAAAATATTTTGCCCCTATTTCTGACATCACAACTGACCTTGTAACTATTTATTAGAATTTCAAATAATTTGGACCAAAAAGTAAGTGCTGGGATCCTCATTATTCTGTGAGCTTGAATTCTAATATTCCCGAATCTATTTCTGCCATAAAAATATTCGTATCATATTCCTCATAATTGTCGCTTTCCGATTCTCCTTTGCATATCTTCTCTCCACTCTCACTGTCGTCTGAGACACAGGAGCCTGAGTCATATTTGCTATGTATAGAATCGCCATTCCCTCCTCAGAAAGTTCTTACTATCTCCATATTTGCTATTAGTACTGTATTATTTTAAAAAAAATGTTGTATTTAAAAACTATATGTATGTTAATTATTTTAAATATTGTGGTTAAGTGTAAGAGAGGGCCTTGAGTCCTAACTTCGCCACGAATAAAGACGAATTACTTACTTACTAAATAGTTCACCTATTACTGTCATCGACAGATACAGAAAACAAAAAATAAACACAACGAACGCCAAAATTGAATGTTCAGTTTGTCACTGACTTACACACTCTCAATCGTGCGGTCCCCCGGACGTTGCCTTAACAATGCGAGAGACAACACAGCACCTTCAACACTGACTGCCATGGTGACCGGCAGTAGACTGAGAGTGACGAAGCTACAGAAACGCGCAGATCTCCAAGGCCGATAATGTTCCTAGAATTAGGGGTGTGAAAAGTAGCGTGGTCCCTGGGAGTGGTGGTGAATATTGTTTTAAGCAGAAGTACAACCTACTAGGCAACCATCCTCTATACGGTCCCTGGGACCGCATTAAAGGTTAACGCGGCAGAACGCGCGATGGGTGAAAATTACGCACAAGGAAACCTCCTTAATTCTAAATGTTAATTATTGGAAAAAATGTGAATGGTGATGCTGTAACGGTTCAAATCTCGTTACAAGATGATATCTGTATTTGTATTAATATTATTATTTCATCTTATTATTATTATTATGTCTGCATTTTTTAATTATTACTATTATTGTAATTATTGTTATTGTTCAATTCAATTATGCAATGGTGATCGCTTGCGTGATTGTAGTTCAATTGTTACGTAGGCCTATATGTGTGTGTGTGTAGATTAACACTAAAAACATGTACAGTAAGAGTTGCTGTATATCAGATATGGAGGTATTGTGTGTAATAACTGGTGACATTACAACATGTTGCTATACTGCCAGTGTAACTGCCGAGTCGTCGCTCTGTCATTGTGTTCATTTAGCGATGAGCTCATGTTTTGGAGAAACCTAGGGTGCCCCAGGCAATTTCACCATTGTATGTAACATTTGGGGGAGTATATCATAGTTATTTCTGGAGATTGCGTAGGTATGTCAGCTAAGGCTATATAAGCTGGACCAGTGTCTTAAAGCGTCAGTCAAAGGGATGGAGATGCCTCAGTCGGTCAGTTAGTTGCAGTCATTGGGAGAGTGAGGCCACAGTTGGTCGGTCAGTCGTATGGACGGAGAGACTTACCATGAAGTCATATGGATGGAGACACTTGCCAAGAAGTGTTGTAATGAGATGATAGTAGTCAGTCATCTGAATGGAGAGACTTACCATGAAGTCATATGGATGGAGACACTTGCCAAGAAGTGTTGTACTGAGATGATAGTAGTCAGTCATCTGAATGGAGAAGCAGGAGTCCCATGGATACTTAGTTGTCAGTGAAAGAAAAAGGATACAACGCTCAGTGCCCAATAAAAAACAGTTTTAATAGAGGAAAAGATAGATGACACTGGGGCGAATCTTGAACGTTCACCGAATAAATCATTCACAAAATTAGCACTATTTATTTATTTATTTATTTATTTATTTATTTATTTATTTATTTATTTATTTATTTACTTTAACAGTTGTAGATTTAGGGCTCATGGCCCCCTCTTACATTTAATCACATAATTTACAGATAATACACATAATTATAAAAGAAATGTACTATTCTATTATAAAATCAAAGATAAGCTAAAAAATTACAAATTTCGACAACATATAATGAAGAGAAAAAGCAGGAGTTAAACAAATAAAATAACATAAAAGAAATCCGGAGCATAAAGGTAAAAAGAAAGAGACAAAGTCATAATGAAAAAGTAAGATACAAACTGAAAAATATAAAAAGAGACCGCAATAAGCGAATGGAAATATAAATATGGCCATAAAAAGTGATCTCTGTACAAGAGTAAGAAGCTAAATGATATGTACATTTACACTATAATAATAATAATAATAATAATAATAATAATAATAATAATAATAATAATAATAATAATAATAATAATAATAATAATAATAATAATAACCACAATCACACAATCTATCATACGTCATCATACACACGAAACAATCAGCGGTATTCGACAGGTAATCTCTACGTGCAATCCTAAATTTTGATATTGAGTTCCTGACAGCAGCTGGGAGTGAATTCCAAAGTCGTGACCCAGCCACAATGAAGGATCTGTTATATGTTGAAGAGTGGTTGACGGGAATAGCGAGGGAAGTGTCAGATCTAGTGTTAAAATATTATGGAATGAGGATAATGAATGGAATTTTGAAGAACTGTATTTGGGTAGATTTTCCTTCTGAGTTCGATATATCAACGTATGTGGAATTTTCGTCCCCTCTCAGGTTTCAGCCAGGAAAGAAATGTATAGCTAGGGGTTATGTGAGCATCACAACTCAAGTTAAAAACAAATCGAAGACCAGAGTTCAATGCTCGTTGAAGTTTCATAGTTTGTTCAAGGGTCGCATCAACGAGGACAATGTCGCAGTAGTCAAGTATTGGTAGTATCAAAGTTTGGAGTAGTTTTATCTTTACGTCTTGTGGCAAAATGTCCTTGTGTCGTTTCAGAGGGTGTAGCGTCGCTTATATCTTTCTACATGAAGTACTGAAAGGGGCTACCACGGGACTGGCACGTAACAATATGTTTCGTGGACATGGCACCGGCAGTCACAGTGAAACAGTGCATTGACTCACATTAGCGCTCGTAGTGGTAGAAAAAAGCAAACTGCTAATCTAATCGACCGGATAACGATGATTAAGAAAAGAATTGTAATTTTTAGGAGTAAATAAAGAATACATTCTTATACTTTATTATATTTTATTTACCTAAATTTCTTAGCTCATATCCCTAGGATGTTTCCAACATTGAGTTGCTTGCCTGTGGATTTTTGTCCAACTGCCTAAGCCCTGTAGCTTCTTCCCCTCTACCTCCATTGAACTCAATAATAATAATAATAATAATAATAATAATAATAATAATAATAATAATAATAATAATAATAATAATAATAATTGTACTGGAGGTACACCTGCTCCATGCATTTAAATTAAGCGCCTTTGACAAGGCCATCTAGAACTTGGTCGTCAAACTGTTTGATACAAGAAGTTTAGACATTTTTCGACAGATGTCTCTACTATCGACTTAGATGCGCCCTCTGGTGCGAGAATGAACAATTGAATTTTGAAGTAATTTTGTGTATCAAGGTTTCCTATACTGAATTGTTTATAGTTTGGTTTGGGTGTTCAAAAGTTATCAAAACTTCTATCTCTTCCCGCCAACTTAATATGGTCGTCAATTAGAAATTTTGTACATTTATTTAAGTAACCTATAGGAATTGTGGGTGTGTCAGGGCCTAGGCCCAGAGAAATCTGGAACCTTCCTCTCCGCTATAAAAGCTGGCACATTTCGGGCCATGTTGTCTTTGTGATCGCTCCAGTCTAGTATGTGTTCGTAACGGAGGCAGGGGGAAAGGGCTCCCTTGTCCATCTTCGGGACATCTACCAGCTCAAGGTAATGGCAGATTCTGCTTAACTATGTGATAGTCTTTGAAAGCTAGCTCTAGGGGAAGGTTTCAATTTTCTTTCGCCCTGTAACTTTTATTTCTTAATGTAATTCTCACACAAGTCTAAAGAACTTTCTCGAACTTAGGGAATAAAGAGCGAGGAACCCTCTTGTATTCCCTCTCAACCTGATATTGAGGTGACTATGATTTTTTAAACTTTAAATTTATCTCTTCATTTTGTAGACTTTCTCTCCATCTAGTCACCTCCATAGTATAGGCTTAGCTTCGGTAACGTCGGGCCATAAGCCCACATACGGTTTTAGAATTTTCATGTGAATTTCAAGGAGTGCAAGGGTTCGCTTCCTAACTTTTTGATTTTCGGCCAGTAACTTTAACCTTTCGTTTTTACCAACGGCCATGTAGTATGGGCACTTGTTACCCCTGTTGAAGTCAATTTAAGATAAATCTGACTGTTTGGCATAGAAGACATTGTCTACTGTTTGTTTTGGTTAAATGTGAGTTGTGCCTTTCATAGACCTGGAATGTTAAAATTTTGGAGAATAACCTCCTAGGAGGTAATAGTGTAGAGTAGGGCCTCTCAAACGCCCCAAATCTCACGAGTGCAAACAGCGGTGCAGAGTTCCTGTGCACAGTGCATCGGTCCTGATCGGCTCGACTCGGACCAACGCTTCGTCTCTGGACTACTCGGCTAAGCTCGGCTCAACTCGGCTCGGATTTGGAGCGTTACGGAGCAAGTGAGGAAAAGGGAGACAGGGGGGAGCGTGCGAGACAGGCGTGGGGAAGAGAGACAGCGCTATTGCTCCAAATCGAGGAGTGGGGGTCTGCACTCTGGGCAACAAAGCGAAGTCGTCTTTTGCACCGTGCACAGTGCATGCACCGGGCGCATGCACCCTGAGAGTCCCTGGTATAGAGTAAAGTCTCTCGCTCTGGTGTAAAATTGGAGCCCCGTCTCCTTGTGTATGTAGTGAAAGGAGCAAATGGGCTTTTGTTAAATTTGTAAATAGGGAGCATCAAGATCAGGTTGTTAATTTGTAGTTATCTGAACTTCTAACATTGTCACTCAAGCTCACGAGTTATATTTTGTACCTGACTGTAAGTTGTTTGCTAAGCAAAGTGTAAGGTTAAAAAAAAAAGACAAAAAGGAAAAAAATAAATATAGTTCTAATTTTAAAAATTTTAAATTAATCTTTCGACTTTTGTGTATCCACGCATTCATGCCGCACCTTCTTTCCCTTCTGCGTTCCTCGGTATCCCAGGAATAATAATAATAATAATAATAATAATAATAATAATAATAATAATAATAATAATAATAATAATAATGGCTGTGAAACGCCAGTAGAAAAAATGGCGTTTAACGTCCCAACAAATACCAATCCCGACTCACAGCCGCCAACCTTAGAGGAACTAGAAAATATCATTTCGAGCCTGAAAAACAACAAAACATCGGGAGAAAACAAGAACACAGTCGAACTTTGGAAGAATGTGAAGAAGGAAGCAATAGAATCCCTACAAAATGTTTTTGAAGAAATCTGGGTCAAAGAAAGAATTCCAGAAGAATGGAAGATGGCCCTTATCCACCCAATCCACAAGAAGGGGGATAAACTTAACCCCAACAACTATAGAGGCATATCACTTTTGGATATTACATATAAGATATTCTCAAAGGCCTTACATAATAGAACAGGACCACAGGATCAAGCGGGATTCAGAAAGGGGAGATCCTGTCCGGAACAAATCCTGAACCTTAAAAATCTCACAGCATACCAGAAATCTAGCGCAAAAACATACGTCATCACCTTTATTGACTTCCAAAAGGCGTATGACTTTCTAGACCGGGAAAGTCTCCTTTCTGTACTCAAAGAATTCGCTCTAGACAACAAAACAACAAACCTCATTAGGGAAACTCTCACTAATACATTTTCCAAAGTCAAATTCATGGGAGAATTTTCGGCTCCTTTTGAGATCAAAACTGGTGTCTGACAGGGTGACGGACTGTCCCCCATACTGTTCAATTGTGCCTTAGAGAAGGTAGTCAGAGAATGGGATAAGACAACCAGTGGTGGAGTTCGATTGGGATCGGTAAACAAGGGTATCAAGATCAAATGTTTAACTTTCGCAGACGTCATGGCCTTATTAGCTGAGACGTGGGAGGAAGCCAAGGAGCAGTCCTTCGAACTGCTGAAGCAAGCAGAGAAGATAGGTCTCAAAATCGCCTTTGGAAAGACCAAAATAATAACCAACATTAAGAATCGTCCAAAATATTTGGAAGTGGGGAAACAAAAAATAGAGATCGTCTCAGATTTCACATCCCTCGGTGAAACGAAAATGAAATGTCGTATGACTTTTAGTGCCGGGATATCCCAGGACGGGTTCGGCTCGCCAGGTGCAGGTCTTTCTATTTGACTCCGTAGGCGACCTGCGCGTCGTGATGAGGATGAAATGATGATGAAGACTATACGTACACCCAGCCCCCGTGCCATTGGAATTAACCAATTAAGGTTAAAATCCCCGACCCGGCCGGGAATCGAACCCGGGACCCGCTGAACCGAAGGCCAGTACGCTGACCGTTCAGCCAACGAGTCGGACATCCCTTGGTGAATGAATCAGTTGGAATAGTCTTGAGAAGAAAGCAATGGAATCTCGACGAACCAAAATAGAAACAGCCTTCCAGCTTACGACACCTATAACGAAAAATCCCTCTCCTGGAATTCCGAGATCAGACATTATAATACAGTAGTCAAGCCTGAAGCCCTTTATGCTGCAGTAACGCTGTCTTTAACTACATATGGTCCCAAGGTTCTTAAACACTACTAAAGGTTGGGCCCAACGCGAGCCGAGCTGTTATTGGTTAACGAAATGACGTCACAGTAGGAGCAAAGAGCCGAGCCCAGAGCGCGTAAATCAGTAGGTATCTCATAATACCAGCAAACAGTACAGTTTCTTAGAACTAATTGCAGAACAGACATAAAGATTACTGCTGTTATAAGATTCAAAAAGAGTACAGCATACTAACTTTTCATTATTTCCATTACGAATAAGGCGTAAATGTAACGTGACGGCACACTGACCAACACTTGAAATTTGGGCCGATGACCTTAGATGTTAGGCCCCTTGAAACAACAATCATCATCATCATCAACACTTGAAATTTATTAACATTTCCAAGTTCCTCTATTTAGTTTGAGGAAGGTTACGCGCTTTCAAATCTGTAAGCAAATATTTAGATATGAAATCTTTGTCATATTAAATCTTTGCAACAGAAATTTCGTGATGGAACTACCGTATGTTAACATACGATATACTGACTCACTTCCGCAGGTAGGCCTATGGAGTTTAAAACTTAACGCATATTATAACAGCAGCAGAAGTAGGTTCATATTCCAAACCATGCATAGATAGTCCTGGAAAACCTACAACCTGTTTTCCAGCCTTTGACCGGGTCAGGGATGTAATGAATGAACTATATATAGGCTATTATTACAACGGGTTCGTCACTCCCAAAGTGATTTATTAATGACTGATAAATGCTATGAAATGATAATGGAGAGAATTGCTGGAATGAAAGATGACAGGGAAAACCGGAGTACACGGAGAAAAACCTGCCCCGCCTCCACACAAATCTCACATGGAGTGACCGGGATTTGAACCACGGTATCTAGTGGTGAGAAGCCGACGCGCTGCCGTCTGAGCCAAGGAGGCTCCGTATAGATAGTCTACTTTTTAAAAATTAAACAATTAGAAAGAACAGGAAAAACACTTCATTAGAAGATTAGATGTCATGAAGTGGTTGCTTTTGAAGATGAAATCCACTTTCGTGCCTTTCGCCGATGAGCTGCTATGGATTTTTCAGTTCTTGTCCGAATGTTCATTTGTCGTATGCGTATAAATATTCTCGACGTCCCTGAGTGTCCCTGAAAATTTACTCAAATTCCTTTATTTGGTTTACCATTGTAACGATGGAACGAGTAGACCTCCCCGAGATAACACTTCTATCCATCCCACAGGGGCTGTACCAGAAGAAATGGAAAGCATTTTGCCAGTGGGACTTCGCATTGAACTGTCATATTTTCTTTCACGGTCGGTGATGTAGCCGGCGAGGTACCGTACCGAAATCCCTCTGCTGAACAATCAGGTATCGCTGTAGATTGCGGTGAATATTTTTATTTGTATTATTATTATTATTATTATTATTATTTGCAATTTGCTTTACGTCGCACCGACACAGATAGGTTTTATGGCGACGATGGGACAGGAAAGGCCTAGGAATGGGAAGGAGGCGCCCGTGGCCTTAATTAAGGTACAGCCCCAGCATTTGCCTGGTGTGAAAATGGGAAACCACAGAAAACCATATTCAGGGCTGCCGACAGTGGGGTTCGAACCTACTATCTCCAGAATACCGGATACTGGCCGCACTTAAGCGACTGCAGCTATCGAGCTCGGTCGGTGAATCATTAACGGCACAGTTTTCTATCGCAATGATACTGTACTATGAACACATAAATTTCACTCCTGCTAATATTACACTGTTCACGCAACTAACGAAAAGAAAATAAGTACACCTCACTGCACGAAACACAGCAACTTAACAGAGATCTCACAGAAACGAACTACGACACACACGCTACGCAAAATACAGTAGGCCACTAGATAAACCAACAGCAATATACGGAAATAAATTACGTACAGTTATTACGTGGAAATCCTTTCTTTATAAGACAGACATATATAAACGACAAAATGAGATACACGTGCGGTTGTATGCTACACAGTCATGGTGCTCCTGTGATGACGTCACGAGCAGGACGAGGGAAAACTAACATCTACTGCGCAACCAATCTGGGCCACCCGTGTATGGTCCAATGGAAAAGTTGGAGATAAAGGAAAGGAAAGTACTACCAACAATTCTAGGCCCCTAATTCCATAATAACGAACTTTCACACATCAGCAATGAAACCCTGAATAGGAAATCAGAAATGATTTCCGACACAATAAGGGAAAGGGAATTGACTTCTATGGCCACATCCTAATAATGGACCCAAAAAGGATAACTAAAAGAATCTTTGACTATTTCTGTAATAAGAAAATTAAGCCGAAGTGGTTTAAGGAAACTGAGAAGGACCAACGAGAATTCCAAATAACAGAAGAGATGCTTGTAGATGGATCTGCTAAGAAAATAACCAAAGATAAAATAAAGAGGTTTCAAAACAGGGTGACGCCCAAATGACTATACAGAATTTCTCAAGAAGAGAGGAAGGCAATTTCTGAAAGAATGAAAAAATACTGGGAGGAGAGGAAAACACGACTCACTGCCCATTGATAGATCTATCGTACCCCGAAGTGGGTGAAACGGACAATAATAATAATAATATCAAAGATGATACGCCACAACACCAAATATGGAACGATAAACCGTGTTAGTAAATTTAAATACCTTGGGGAATGGATTCAGCAAAATGGACTTGACAAAGAGGCCATAGCAGCAAGAATCAAGAAAATGGAAGTCACTTTCCAAACTACCCGCAACATATACAACGAAAAGTGTTTTTCCCTGAACACAAAAATTCGTCACAACAACACTGTCATCAAACCAGTATCGCTGTATGCATCTGAATGCCTTATCCTGTCTGAGAAACGTTTGCTTGCGGATTTAGAGAGGAAAGAAAGAAAGATCCTACACGCCATACTTGGTCCAAACTGCAAAAATGGCATCTACATTAGAAAATCCAGGCAAGAGTAATATACTCTAAGATAGAGAAAATCACGGGCACAATGCGTAAAGGCAGAGTTCGCTTCTACGGTCATATACGACGGATGATCGACTCTCAATGGACGAAACGTATCTTCAGTATTGTACCAGTAAAGGTTCGGGGCGTAAGGCATGAGAAGGATCTCAGGTAGTGGAAGTTGGTTTTTGGAGCCGGTACAGAGCAGGATAGACTCGCAGGGCGAATAATAGATGGTTATACCCTTTTTCAAACAATTTATTAATAATATTAATCAATTCACCACCCTGCAATGTCGATATAGAATGCAAATAATTTGTTGAAATCAAAAGGGTTAACGTAAATCTTCTTGAATGCAATTTGTGAAAATAAATAAATCTCACAGATCCAATAGTCTTTTGCGAAAACATAAAGTGTCAGTTTTTCACCTAAAGTCTTTCTAAGTATTATGACATGACATGAACACACTTATAATTGAAAATAAGAATTTGAACTTCTGTTGAGAGTTTCTCAGTTTGTGAGCCTTGAAACATAGAACACTTGAAACTCCTAGAGTCTTCCTTATGTGAAATAGATTTTGAAAATAGATTTATCATTAAAAGATGAATTTTGAGTAATGGTGGAAAACTACGAAGTATCGTCACACGCAGCACTGGGTAAACCACTGTTCACGATTGGTAAGAAAAAAAAAAGTCAGTTTGTGACTACTCACTTATTAAAAAAAACTTGGCTTACGAATACTGATGAGAATCTGGAACATTCCGCGGGTGCGGATGATGACTCGAACTTGAAGTTCCACGAAGAAACCACGTTGACGTCATAGATGAAATGATGTTGAAGGTAGTTGGATCTTGTAGAATTTTAGATTTCTGCTGCTCGTGGAAATGATCTTAACACACGGAACATGCAAGTAGTATTTACAGATACTATGTTAATTTTAGGACGTCCAATGAGTGATCACAGTCCTTGTTGCAAAAGAAAACACTATTTTAAACTGTCACTGAGAACGTCCAACACAGTGCAAACACGCAATATTTCTCATGACCGTCTCTAACCACAGTCTTTAAATCGTTGTCCTGACAGATAACACTGATTCTCTAATGTTGATAGAACTATCTTATTTTAGAAAAAGTTCTTAACTTTCACAAAGTTTATCACTGTAACACGTCAAGTCCTAATATGGCACATAAATAAAAAGACATAGCCCAAGGATGTGCTATGTTAGAAAATAAGTTCTAGAGTAGTTAAAGTTACTGTACACGACAGTTTCTGTTGGTAATTTAATATTGTGTGCAATTAATTAAGTCCACACGTCATGTTGTGAATGTCCAATACATAACTTCGAACTTCACTGATTTCGTACGTGTTATACGTTGAAATGTCTGTAAGTTATATCGTAGTCGCGGCACAATAGACTACTTACGGTGCGACGTCTTTTTTTTTCAAGTACGATGGCGATTTACTAGCCCGTAATTTCGTCTCCGCGAAACACGACGAAAAGTACTGTCTTCGAGACTGCACGAACATACTATGTGAGGGCCAGTCTCCCCTCTCTCTTACTAATACACATACTGCACTGCTAGACTGGACTGCTTGCAATGAACTGAACTCAACTCAACACACAACTACCTGTAATTTTTTTTTTTTTTTTTTTTCGGGAGGGGCCCCCGAAGCCCGCTCCCCCCGCGTGACCAACGACTCAATCTACATGGCCTCCGACATGCTATTATTTCTAAGAAGAAAGAGATAGCAGGGAGAAGTGAGAAGTGATACAAGGAGTATCTGCCTGTTTCCATGTCAGACACGCTACCAGGCGATATTGTATTAGGTATATGGTGTTGAAGTATGGTATTGAAGGGTCAGGGAAAAACCACATAGGCAGAAAGAAGAAAGAGCCTACATGTAAAACCTGACATCTTTTGATAGCACATGCAAGGATGTGGGCTGGAAAAAGACCAGAGGTTGTGTTAGGAACAGGTAACATGCACAAAACATAAACCAATTCCTTGCCATTCCATCGTCTGGGGATCAGTCCGTCTGGGCACTGCTGTGACTAGCACGGTCCTTGCCGGCTGCGGAGCCATGCGTCGAGTACCACTAGGGCCTGTCGCACGGCTCCACCTCCTTGGGGTACCTCGTACCCAGTCTCCGATCCCGGAGAATGAGGCCAAGCCCGCCGAGGCGGCGGCCTCTTGGAAGGGGGTGGGTCATGGCGCCGGGCCTCCCTCCTCTCTGCCCGCGCCATGGCCCTGTAGACTGGGCAACTGCGGTAGGAGGCCGGGTGGCCCCCCGCTCAATTGGCGCACACCGGCGCCTCCTTAAGTGTTGCGCAGGCCGTGTAGTGGTGATCACCACCACAGCGGTTGCACTTCACTTGGAGTCCACAGCTAACTTGATGGTGGCCCCACCTCAGACAGCGGAAACGCTGCAAGAGCTGCTGAGAGGGACGTTTAACTCTCACCTGACTGCCGCTACCCGCTGAGGTCCTCTCCTGATTGGCTCCTCGGTTGACTGCTGTCCTGGGAGCAGTCTTGGGTTGCGGCTGGGCGGCCATCTCCTGGTGGGCCGGGGTCGCCGCCATCGCCTTCTGGTTCGTGGTCCGGCGTCGTCTTCTTCTTCTTCTTCCCGGGCGTGTCTTCTCGGCAGGGGAAGAGGCCTCGTCCTGGTGACGCTCCTCCCGGCCTGGTGACCCCTGGGTAGCTGATGGCTCCGTTGCGTCGCCGTCTTCTTCCTTCTCCTGGCTGGCGGCGGCGGCGGCGTCGGTCGGTGCTAACGCTTGACTGCGTTCCCTGTCCTGTGGGGCGCACATCGAGGTCTGCAGCTCGATAGACGTGCTGGCGGGCTGGGCCTGGAGAGCAGCCTCAGAACGCCAGGGGGCGTCCTCCTCCACAGGTCGCACAGTCGCGGCGCCAGAGGGCGTCGTACCCTCCCTGGTAGACGGATGACCTGGAACAGTGAAGAAAGCTTCCTCTCTGCGTCGCGCATCCGCTCCTGGTCGTGATGCCGGATAATGAGGCCTCCTGGTAGGAAGCTCTCGACTGCCATGGTTGTCGAGATGATCCTGCCTCCTCGGCGAGGGCGCCGCATTCTGTCCAGGACGAGGCCCCGTTCAGAAGTTACAGGGCGCCCCGGCCTGTAGTACACGAGCAGCGCTTCGTGCGCCGGGTCGGTGTAGCCTTCGGAGAAGGAGAAGCCGTTAGGGGGGTGACACCCGTCCCTGTACGGCTCCGTCTCCACCTCGATCTCCGGCTCCTCCTGCGGCAGCTCCGGCTCAGGTGCCGGGGTCTCCGGCACAGGTTCCAGCGTCTGCGGCTCCGTGTTGCTGTCCGGTGTCGGTGTCATGCCGGTGAAGAGATCTCGGAGCATGAGCCCGATCGCCGCCGCCCGCTGGTTGGTCGTCATCGTATCCGCCTGGTTGTCCATCCTGGTCCTCCTGTAATAAACTCTGAAAAAGAAAGAGCGAGCACTGAGAAGTGCTCAGCTCAGACAAATGCTCTTCCGAAGTCGTACTAATAAGTACAGCTGCCTGGTTAGCACTTGAGAAGTACTGAGCGCCTGGCAAGGAGAGAGAGAGCGCAGCGAGAGTACCTGTTAGCCTTGACCCAGTGGCATATATAGCTGGCACTGGGAGGGGTAGTTCCTCTCGGCCATGTGACCGTGAGTGCGTAATTTCTGTTAGATTTTAAATCATTGTAACTCAGCAACCATAGGATGGATTAATTTGGAATTTATAGAGGTTAGTTTTCATGACGTCCGCTACAATTTAGCGTTTGTTCCATTAAAATTGGCACAGGCGTTGAAAACTTGCGAAAAGAAAGATATTTTCGAGAAATATCTCTAGGGGAGGTGAGCTTTGAACGACAGGTGACGTCATTTGACTCCGCCTAGCGCACTCGTGGAGTCTGGTACATACTGGAACATTCTTTTACTTAGATGTTCGTACGTCGGACGGATCTTATATGCTGGAACAACATTTATTTTGATAACTATGGACCAGGACCTAGGCTTTCCTGGTACAGTATATTTGACTCAAAACCAAAAACGGCAATGCCATGGTACGTTAATGTCAAGAAAAATCTTAAAGAACTGGGCCTACAAGCAGAAGATGCACGACCGAAAACTTTTCCGAGGAGCCATCAAGACTTTTGGGACTTTCTGGGACGAAAAACGGGAAACTGGTGCTAAATGGACAGAAGAACGTCGTGCTAAACACAGTGAGCTAATAAAGACGATGTGGATCAAGCGAAAAATTAACAAATGCCAGAATGTAAAGTGAGGCTTATCGTGGTCCCTAGTTGGCCGATTAGCGAAGTTGAATGAATAATAATAATAATAATAATAATAATAATAATAATAATAATAATAATAATAATAATAATAATAATAATAATTAGTGAGAAGTTTCGAACAGTAGACAGTAAGCAGGTTCAGGATATAGAAAGTGAATGGGTGGCATACAGGGATGCTGTAGTAGAAACAGCAAGGGAATGCCTAGGAACAACGGTGTGTAAAGATGGGAAAAGGCGAACATCTTGGTGGAACGATGAAGTGAGAGCAGCCTGTAAACGTAAAAAGAAGGCTTATCAGAAATGGCTCCAAACAAGGGCCGAGGCAGACAGGGATTTGTACGTAGATGAAAGAAACAGAGCGAAACAAATAGTTGTTGAATCCAAAAAGAAGTCATGGGATGATTTTGGTAACAACCTGGAAAGGCTAGGTCAAGCAGCAGGGAAACCTTTCTGGACAGTAATAAAGAACCTTAGGAAGGGAGGGAAAAAGGAAATGAACAGTGTTTTGAGTAATTCAGGTGAACTCATAATAGATCCCAGGGAATCACTGGAGAGGTGGAGGGAATATTTTGAACATCTTCTCAATGTAAAAGGAAATCATCCTGGTGGTGTTGCAAACAGCCAAGCCCATGGGGAGGAGGAAAATGATGTTGGTGAAATTATGCTTGAGGAAGTGGAAAGGATAGTAAATAAACTCCATTGTCATAAGGCAGCAGGAATAGATGAAATTAGACCTGAAATGGTTAAGCATAGTGGGAAGGCAGGGATGAAATGGCTTCATAGAGTAGTAAAATTAGCGTGGAGTGTTGGTAAGGTACCTTCAGATTGGACAAAAGCAGTAATTGCACCTATCTACAAGCAAGGGAACAGGAAGGATTGCAACAACTATCGAGGTATCTCATTGATTAGTATACCAGGCAAAGTATTCACTGGCATCTTGGAAGGGAGGGTGCGATCAGTCGTTGAGAGGAAGTTGGATGAAAACCAGTGTGGTTTCAGACCACAGAGAGGCTGTCAGGATCAGATTTTCAGTATGCGCCAGGTTATTGAAAAATGCTACGAGAGGAATAGGAAGTTGTGTTTATGTTTCGTAGATCTAGAGAAAGCATATGACAGGGTACCGAGGGAAAAGATGTTCGCCATACTGGGGGACTATGGAATTAAAGGTAGATTATTAAAATCAATCAAAGGCATTTATGTTGACAATTGGGCTTCAGTGAGAATTGATGGTAGAATGAGTTCTTGGTTTAGGGTACTTACAGGTGTTAGACAAGGCTGTAATTTTTCACCTTTGCTGTTCGTAGTTTACATGGATCATCTGCTGAAAGGTATAAAGTGGCAGGGAGGGATTCAGTTAGGTGGAAATGTAGTAAGCAGTTTGGCCTATGCTGACGACTTGGTCTTAATGGCAGACTGTGCCGAAAGCCTGCAATCTAATATCTTGGAACTTGAAAATAGGTGCAATGAGTATGGTATGAAAATTAGCCTCTCGAAGACTAAATTGATGTCAGTAGGTAAGAAATTCAACAGAATTGAATGTCAGATTGGTGATACAAAGCTAGAACAGGTCGATAATTTCAAGTATTTAGGTTGTGTGTTCTCCCAGGATGGTAATATAGTAAGTGAGATTGAATCAAGGTGTAGTAAAGCTAATGCAGTGAGCTCGCAGTTGCGATCAGCAGTATTCTGTAAGAAGGAAGTCAGCTCCCAGACGAAACTATCTTTACATCGGTCTGTTTTCAGACCAACTTTGCTTTACGGGAGCGAAAGCTGGGTGGACTCAGGATATCTTATTCATAAGTTAGAAGTAACAGACATGAAAGTAGCAAGAATGATTGTTGGTACAAACGGATGGGAACAATGTCAGGAGGGTACTCGGAATGAGGAGATAAAGGCTAATTTAGGAATGAACTCGATGGATGAAGCTGTACGCATAAACCGGCTTCGGTGGTGGGGTCATGTGAGGCGAATGGACGAGGATAGGTTACCAAGGAGAATAATGGACTCTGTTATGGAGGGTAAGAGAAGTAGAGGGAGACCAAGACGACGATGGTTAGACTCGGTTTCTAACGATTTAAAGATAAGAGGTATAGAACTAAATGAAGCCACAACACTAGTTGCAAATCGAGGATTGTGGCGACGATTAGTAAATTCTCAGAGGCTTGCAGACTGAACGCTGAAAGGCATAACAGTCTATAATGATAATGTATGTAGTGTATGTATGTATGTATGTAGAATAATAATAATAATAATAATAATAATAATAATAATAATAATAATAATAATAATTATTATTATTATTATTATTATTATTATTATTATTATTATAAGGCCGAGCTGAGTGGCTCAGACGGTTAAGGCGCTGGCCTTCTGACCCCAATGTGGCAGGTTCGATCCTGGCTCGGTCCGATGGTATTTGAAGATGCTCAAATACGTCAGCCTCGTGTCGGTAGATTTACTGGCACGTAAAAGAACTCCCGCGGGACTAAATTCCGGCACCTCGGCGTCTCCGAAGACCGAAAAAGTAGTTAGTGGGACGTAAACAAATAACATTATTATTATTATTATTATTATTATTATTATTATTATTATTATTATTATTATTATTATTATTATTATTATTATTATTATTATTTAATGGCTTTATGTCTCCTTTACAGTTTTCGGACACGTGAAGATGCCGGAATGTTGTACCACAGGATTGTTTTCACGTGCCGGTGAACCTACTGGCTCGTAGCTTACGTTTTTGGGTGCGTTCAGATGCAACCGGAATGAGCCGAGATCCGTGTGAGCTGGCAATGATAATAGAATATGGTGGGAAACAAGCCTGTTACTGTGGACATGGCAGTTTGACCTCTTGTTGACACGCGGCACACGGAGAAAGGTCCAGGAGGCTGTGGAGGGGTGAGGCTGTGCGCTGCGGGCTATTCCTGGAACAAGATCAATAAACCTTCCCGCCGCGTGGATGCTTATCACAACTTACCGCAACGTCAAATCTGCACTGCTCCGAACTCGACTGATGATAAGCACTGACATTTCTATCACCTGAACGTGCATGCACCTATGCCATAAATAATAATAATAATAATAATAATAATAATAATAATAATAATAATAATAATAATAATAATAATAATAATAATAATAATAATGTCAGCCTTTGTGGTGTAGGGTTAGTGTGATTAGCTGCCACCCCCGAAGGTGCGGGTTCGATTCCCGACTCTTGTAAAGAAATTTGAAAAATGGTACTAGGGCTGGAACGGGGTTCACTCAGCCTCGGGAGGTCAGCTGAGTCTAGCCATGCTCGAAATGGTTTTCCGTAGTTTCCCACTGCTCCTTCAGGCTCCTACCTTAAGGCCACGGCTGCTTCCTTCGCTCTTCCTTGTCTCCATGGTTAAATGGTTAGCGTGCTGGCCTTTGGTTACAGGGGCCCAGCGTTCGATTCCTGGCAGGGTCGGGAATTTTAACCATCATTGGTTAATTTCGCTGGCACTGGGGCTGGGTGTATGTGCTGTCTTTATCATCATTTCATCCTCATCACGACGCGCAGGTCGCCTACGGGAGTCAAATCAAAAGACCTGCACCTGGCGAGCCGAACATGTCCTCGGACACTCCCGGCACTAAAAGCCATACGCCATTTCATTTTTTTCCCATTCAGCACAAGACCCCTGTTCAGCATAGCAGGTGAGGTACTGATCCTCCTTCCCAGTTGTATACCTCCGACCCGAATTCTCACTGCCCTTGAGGCGGTAGAGGTGCGATCCCTCGCTGTATCCGAGGGAAATCCTACCCTGGAGGGTAAATGGATTAAGAAAGAAGAAACAAGGAAGATAATCATTTTGAAAGTTTTTTACATAATTTATTTTACGTCACACCGACACAGATAGGTCTTAGGGCGACGATGGGATAGGAGAGGGCTAGGAGTGGGAAGGAAGTGACCGTGGTCTTGATTAAGGTACAAACCAAACTCCACAGCTCAACAGCCCCGAAGGGCCATAGCCTACCAAGCGTCCGCTACTCAGCCCGAAGGCATGTAGATTACAAGCTGTCTTAGGCCACTATTAGCCGTGGGCGACTAGTGGCGCAACTAGTTGCTCTGGCGAGTCACGGACCATTGGATCAAATGAAGCCTATTAGCCGCGGGCGACTAGTGGCGCAACTAAGCGACTAGTTGCCGGCCGTCATCTGAGCCGGCAACTGCTCTGGCGACTTTTAGTTGCTCAACTGCGTGACGGGGCATTGCAGTAAATGTAGCCTATTAGCCGTGGGCGACTAGTGGCGCAACTAGTTGCCCGATGTACCTCCCCGCGCATACGGAGACGTCACTAAAGTTCGTGTTCTCACAACAGCTTGACGTAATGCGGACGATGGAACGCAATTGAGTCAGCGATCCACCTAACCATTATCTTTCTTCATTACCTTGTTTGGTCTCGTGCTGTGGTAGAGTGAATATTTTACTTATTGTGGTAGTTTATTTATTGAACATGGAGACATCAAATAAACTACAACAGCAAATGAAGGAGATGGCAAAATTATCTGAAAGTAAAATAAATACTGAAAACCATTTTTGAGGTAGAATGAAAGAAGTTGTGACACTTGCACGGAGATGGAATGTGTTGACACTTGCACGGAAAGCCAAAAATTCCCGGAAATTACTAAGCATGGCTATTTCAAACAGTGACACTTGCACGGAGGCCCAAGGAGGGTTGGAAAACTAGGAACAGGGGAGGGGAAGGCCCACCCGGTAATTGGAATTCATTGCTACAGTTGATACCGGTGTGACAACTAGTGTTCCGTGTTGAATTGGTGATAATTGCTTTGCAGCTATGGAGTTCACTGAGACCGCCTTTGTTGATTTACGACGGACATCAGTATATTGTGGACTATACCAATAAAGATCAAATGACTTATTGGCGGTGCGTATATTTCAAGAAATGTAAATTTAAAGAAAGAATAACAACGAAAGATAATACAGTTTTAGGCGAGACAAGTCATGTTTGCATTCCGGACGATGCGGCGAATGAAGTGAAAAAATAGTGTAGTAAATGAAAAAAAAACGTGCAAGGGAAACAGACAGTATGATTTCAACAGTTTTTCACCGAAGAACTAGACCAGCTCTTCAATAGAGGCTATGACCTTGTGACATCGCTGCCATCACATAGAAGTGCCAACAATCATTACTTCGCATCCGACGGAAAAGAATGGGACCTACAAAAGACCCGATCGATTCTGGAGGTGTAATAATACAGGAAAGACACATAGCATTGAACGACGGTGGAAAATTCCTACTTGAAGACAACAGGGGGCTTAAAGTCAGGATATTAATGTTTGCCAGCGAGAAAGGAAAATCTGCTTTATGAAGTTGCTCTTCCTTCTTTGTCGACGGGACCTTCAAAAGTTCAAGCAAGCAGTTTGGGCTGTTACTTAAACATCCACGCCGATCTTGGAAGTTCTTGGGAAGAAACCAACACGATACCAGCTGTCTACGCGCTGTTACCAAACAAGAAACGGGAAACCTTATGCTCGTTTCTTCGAAGCTGTTAAACAACGTACTAGGATGGAACCCTGTGACACGTATTATGGACTTCGAAATCGCCATCGTCCAATCAGCTAAAACGCTGTTTCCTCAAGCTGAGATTGTTGGTTGCAACTATCATTTTAATCAATTGAGGAAAGTACAAGATTGTGACCTTGTTACTGCGTACAGGGAAAATGAAGGAATTCGATTTCATATTCGAATGTGTTCAGCACTAGCGCTCATTTCCCTAGAAATGATTGGTAATTGTTGGCTATGTATTCAGGAGAGCTCGCCTGAAAATCAGAATCGTGTTTTACGACTATGTCGTTGGTCAATGGCTGGATAACGAGCACATGTCAAGGAATATGTGGAACTGTTGTGAAAGGCGGCATTCGACCAATAACGTTTCTGAAGGCTGGAACCAAAGAATAAACAGTTTAATTTCGAGAGCGCACCCGAATGTATATTCGCTGATCACGACTCTTCGAGATGACGCAGAGTACTACGGTCACCAATTTGTCAGGATAGTTTTGAATATCGATGGGAAGAGAAGGAAGAAATCAGCAGTGAAGATCGATGAGAGTACCTACTTCAAAGGTCTTAAAAATACTTGAAGTTGATGGCAAACTAAGATCATTCCTAGTTTGTGTTGCTTACGCTCAGAAACTGCAGTGAAACTACCCTGGAATATTACAGGATTTGTAAATCATGCAAATATTGTAAATATAGAAATATTCTGAATCATAGTTAATAAAGAGAAAACGTGACAATGAAATATCACTGCATAGCCATGCAAATATCTTGAATCAGCACTTAAAAGAATTAAAAAAAAAACAACTTGACGAACTTGAATGCCAAAAATATATATATAAGGAACGCAAAGAGACTACCTCCCAGTGGTGTTCCCCGGAAACGGCGCTAAGTCAGCCAAATGTCTCTTACAATGTATAAAATTAACCAGAAAAACAAACCCCATGGTGCAACAGCCCTTGAAGGGCCTTGGTCTACCAAATGACCGATGCTCAGCGCGAAGGCCTGCAGATTACGAGGTGAGGTGTGGTCAGCACGACGAATCTTCACGGTAGTTATTCTTGGCTCTCTACACCAGCGCCACTATCTCGCCATCAGATAGCTCCTCAGTTCTAATCTGATCACCTAGAACCAGCCCTCAGATTCAGGTAAAAATTCCTGACCTGGCCGGGAATCGAATCCGGGGCTTCTGGGTAAGAGGCTGGCACGCTACTCCTACATCATGGGGCAGGGGTTTATAAAATTAACGGTTACTTATAAATTGCATCTACAGTATATTCACTACCGTGATTACCAGAGCTAGGATTTTTGGTGACATGTCATTTTTAATTGGTTCTAAATAGACATTGCTAACTTGTAGAAAGGCTAATTACCAAGAAAGTGGCCGTGCGGTTAGAGTCGCGCAGCTGTGAGCTTGCATTCGGGAGATAGTGGGTTCGAACCCTACTGTTGGCAGCCCTGAAGATGGTTTTCCGTTCTTTCCCATTTTCACACTAGGCAAATGCTGGGGCTGTACCTTAATGAAGGCCACGGCGGCTACCTTCGCAATCTCCCACCCTTCCGTCACCGAAAACCTTCGATGTCTTAGTGCGACCTTAAACAAATAGCAAAAAAATGCTGATTTATTAGATCATTTATGTCATTTTTTGCCATTTGGTATTATGTCATTTTATAAAGTTGTAAGTCATTATGCGGTCATTTTATGGAATTTATTGTCCGGCTCCATGGCTAAATGGTTAGCGTGCTGGCCTCTGGTCACAGGGGTCCCGGGTTCGATTCCCGGCAGGGTCGGGAAGTTTAACCATAATGGATTCTGGGTTCATTCCGCTGGCACGGGGGCTGGGTGTACGACCCGCAGGTCGCCTACGGGAGTCAAACGAAAAAGACCTGCACCTGGCGAGCCGAAGACTATTTTGTACGTTTTGAGTCATTTTCTTTCATGTTGAAGCATTTACGCGTGTGGTATTGGATTTCCAGGAGAGGCCAGTATTTATGTGCATTTTCGTCCAAGTACCTATCAAATTAGATTAGGTATCCAAAATTTATGTTAGTATGACCATTCTCCCGCCTCTGTGGTGTAGTGGTTAGCGTGATTAGCTACCACCCCCGGAGGCCCGGGTTCGATTCCCGGCTCTGCCACGAAATTTGAAAAGTGGTACGAGGGCTGGAACGGGGTCCACTCAGCCTCGGGAGGTCAACTGAGTAGAGGTGGGGTCGATTCCCACCTCAACCATCCTGGAAGTGGTTTTCCGTGGTTTCCCACTTCTCCTCCAGGCGAATGCCGGGATGGTACCTAACTTAACGCCACGGCCGCTTCCTTCCCTCTTCCTTGCCTATCCCTCCCAATCTTCCCATCCCTCCACAAGGCCCCTGTTCAGCATAGCAGGTGAGGCCGCCTGGGCGAGGTACTGGTCATACTCCCCAGTTGTATCCCCCGACCAAGAGTCTGAAGCTCCAGGACACTGCCCTTGAGGCGGTAGAGGTGGGATCCCTCGCTAAGTCCGAGGGAAAAACCGAACCTGGAGGGTAAACAGATGATGATGATGATGATGATGATGACCATTCTCCTTCTGAATCATCAGGTAGAGTGAAAGCTCCGTGCAAGTGTTCCAACCCCGAATGAAAACCGGCCACTTGGAATTTCAGAACTGAAGCTTACACTGACAAAGTAGAAACACTGAATTCTTGGAACAGCATTTTAAAGAACTTTATTCCAGAATTCGAAGCAAAACCCGTAGGCGAGAAGAATACTCTAGGTGAGTATTATAATTTTTTTTTGCTAGTGGCTTTACGTCGCACCGACACAGATAGGTCTTATGGCGACGATGGGACAGGAGAGGGCCAGGAGTTGGAAGGAAGCGGCCGAGGCCTTAATTAAGATACAGCCCCAGAATTTGCCTGGTGTGAAAATGGGAAACCACGGAAAACCATCTTCAGGGCTGCCGACCGTGGGATTCGAACCCACTATCTCCCGGATGCAAGCTCACAGCTGCGCATTCCTAACCGCACGGCCAACTCGCCCGGTAGGGTAAACTTGGCAAATATGGGCACTAAGGTAATATGGGCAGATTTAAGAAATTCTTCATTTTTCACGCAATGGTAGCGAGTAGAAGCATGCGCTCTGCTAGGTTGGTGATCGTGAAGTGTCATGCCTGCTCAGTATGTTAAAGGTTGTCTTCTACTGTGCTAACGGAAGCTGAAAAGAACATGGTTTGAGGTAAGTAGACCAGTCTACTCTTCCAAAATCGAGGCGTTATAATAACTCAGTTAATTTACGTAAGGCACTACACGCAAAATAAGTTTATTTTTCAAGAAATATTACTAGGGGTAGCTTGCAAGGTTAGTGTAGGGTATGTTGTAGCGAGAGGATACGCGCTTGGGAGTTAGTTCTTTCCCATTAATGCCAACTTCTGAAATGTGGCACTGTAGGTAATATGGGCATCATCAAATTACATTGTATTTACGTGACGGGCTCTGAGATAGACTTATTCTTTTTTATTTCTATGGCAATCTGTACGTTTTCATGTTAATCGATTAATATAGCACGTAGCTATTTCGCAAAAAAGAAATATTTTTTTTTCCTTTTTTTTTCCAGATTATGATGCAAAATGGGAATGAACGAGCGGGTATCCGCCAGAAATGGGATAAAGAGGATATGTCACGTGTTGTAATAACAGTAAGAAATTGCGATTGTAATCAGGTACAAGCATCTAGAACTTATGTGCCTAGACAAACTTAAAATTCTCGAAAAAAAAAAAGATGAAGGATTTGAATCTGCTAAACAAGCCGGCCAGAATATTTAATGCCGACGAGTCAGGACTCCAAATGAACACGAGGGGTGGCCATGTTGTATGTGAAAAAGGAAACAAAATTAGTCCAGTCCAAAACTGAAGAAGACTAGTAACCGGGGAAGACGTAAGTGTTCTGCAAGAGAACTTGCAAGTGAAGAAAATCTGGCTTCAGCGCAGAAAAGGGGGGCCTATCGCAGGAGTCAGTAGAGGAGGTTTAGCCGCAAAGCGTAAAGCCATACGGAGCAACAAAGTTTCCTGTATTTGTCCTGTGTGTAAGGGGAATTATTATGATGAGAATGAAAGGCAGAAGTGGTCTAAGTGTTGTGGTTCATGTGGTAAGTGGTTCCATGAGTAGTGCGTAGAGATGGAAGGCGATTCTTTCTATTGTGATGAGGGCAGTTAAAAAAACTTTGTCAGTATTTATGACTCAGAGTGCTCTCATGTGACTGTTTCTGTTAGATTAATCCTTTTACTTTTCATATTACACACAGTTTTGACCAGTTTTATCTTACTTACATTTTCTAATTCAATTCAAGTGATTCCGAGTTGATAACTTAATAATGGTATTAGTTCTACTTCCTTGGTAGCATTTGTTCATGATCAGTGTTTAATTATAATATATATTTACTCTTATTTCATATATGTATGTTCAATACAACCACCTTGTTACAATACAAAATGAATATAACCATATCAGTGGCTCTAATTGTGATTTAATAACTTGTGCCCATATTACCAGAAAATGTGCCCATATTACCTTAAGAGTTTGGCAAATATGGGCAGTTGCAGGGTTTGCTGCGAAGCTGCACAGTATGTCAACCACTATGGGATAGAGGCTAGTTCAAGCTTTATTCGAATGGAAATAGTTGTAAGTTTTCAAGGATTTTTTACCAGGAAAATGGAAGTTGTTTTTGTGTTCCTTTTCTTCAGATATACCTTATGGTGCCCATATTTGCCAAGTTTACCCTATGTATTATAAAACGCTTACTACTCTTAAATGGAAATATATATTACCCATAAAAATTCTATAATCGTTTACATTTACAAGTACCATTGATCCATTATATGGCTATATTAGTGAATGACAGCTCAACTGGGAAACACTTGTTTAGTCCTGTGTCGTTTCCCATTATTTCTTCTTTTATGTGGCCAAGCAATTCGTAAAATGACGACTTTGACATGCGCAGGTAATTGAAAAATTTACTGTCATCCTCATTTAGATCGTCAAACAATGTATAATATAATCCTCTAGTCAGCCGAGAAACAAATATAGGACGTTTCCGCACTAGCCTAACCCTTCGGTTTTTCTTTTTTAATAGAAGAGAAAGAAGAAGAAGTTCTTCATAGGAAGCCATTCTCTCAACTGACTATTTCCCGGTATGAACCGAGCAATTATTCACAAGCTGCGCCACTGATCGCCCGGTACTTAAATCCTCTGGCAACTACTAGTTGGCCACTAGTAGCCCACGGCTAATAACGGTCTTATGGTCAGCATGGCGATTCACCTGGGCCGTTAATCTTGGCTCTCTAGACCGGGGCCGCTACCTCATTGTCAGATAGCTCCTCAATTGTAATAGCGTATGCTGAGCGGACCTAGAACCAACCCTCAGATCAAGGTAAAAATCTCTGATCTGACTGGGAATCGAACCTGGGGTCTCTGAATAACAGGCAGGCACGCTATCCGTACACCGCGGGGCCGGCTAATTAAGGTACACACCGAGCATTAACTAGGTGTGAACATGGGAAACCACGGAAAACCCCCTTCAGGTCTACCGACAGTGGGATTCAAACCCAATATCTCCCGAATGCAAACTGATAGACGTGACCCAAACCAAACAGCCACTTGCTCGGAATAATAATAATAATAATAATAATAATAATAATAATAATAATAATAATAATAATAATAATATTCTCGCTCCACGCGCCAATTTCATTTATTCAGCCTCCCTTCCAATTTTGTTTCAAAAGTAGCTTTCAGGATATAAACATTGACAGTATTAAGGCTGTATGAAATGAATATACAAATATATTTCAGAAAATTGAATTTTTTATTTATTTTTTAAATCGTTTTCTTCTGCTATCTGTTGAAAACAAAATCAAGATATGACATACTCTTACTCCCTGGCACGAAATAAATATATTATTATTATTATTATTATTATTATTATTATTATTATTATTATTATTATTATTATTATTATCATTTAATCCGTTTACCCACCAGGGTTGGTTTTTCTCCCGGACTAAGCGATGGATACCACCTCTACAGCCTTCTGGAGGGTCAGACATTTGGTCGGGGACATCTCTGGAGCTGAGGACCAGTACCTCGCCAAGGCGGTCTCACCTGCTATGCTGAACAGGGGCCTTGTGGGGGAGGGGAAGGTCTGAAGGGATAGACAAGGAAGAGGGAAGGAAGCGACCGTAGCCTTAAGTTAGGTATCATCCAAGCATTTGCCTGGAAAAGGAGTGGGAAACCACGGAAAACCGCTTCGAGGATGGCTTAGGTGGGAATCAAATCCCCCACCCTTCTTTACTCATTTGACCTCCCGACGCTGAGTGGACCTCCTTAAGATCCTCGTACCACTTTTCACATTTCGTGGCAGATCCGAGAATTGAACCCCGGCTTCCGGGGGTGGCAGCTAATCGCACTAACCACTACACCACAGAGGCGGACGAGGACCCGATATAACATGACCTATACAGTTACTCTCTGGCACGGTTATTGTAAAACTATCTTTTTTTATCTTTTCAATTTTTAATTTTATTGTTTTAAATTTTATTTTATCTTCTTTTTAAATGCCTCTTTCCTATGTTCCTTCTTCTCGCTTATTGTTTCATTCCAAATCTTTCTTGACCTCTTGAATCCAGGTTGTTGTTGACTTCTTTCTGCCGAGGGTGTCTGAATATCTTTTTTCTAAATCTGTTTTCATTCATCCTTAAGATGTCCAATAAAGGAACATTTTCATTTTTGTTGTTGTTGTATTATATCCACTGTGGTTTGTTATGTTCTTATAGATCCCTTTATTACGTCTTAATTTCCAGAATTCAGTAGTTTTCATTGCATTCAGAATGTTTCTAATGATTCTTCTTCCTGATAACTTATTTCAAGTTTATATAATGTATAGTTCAATACTAGGCCTTCACTCGCGTACATACAGGGCGAATCACCTAAAACTTGAAGTGAAAGCTGCTATGTCTTTTCACGAGAGGTTAATCCTGGTGTAAACAAGGCATGTCTACGCCTCCGCCAAAGAAAGAGTTGTGATTCGCTGAGCGTGTAGTACCGACCTCCAACCCGTCAATGTCTCGTGTTCGGACGTACAGGGCTGCGCATCGCATACGACAACAGTGCGAAGATCTGAATAAACGACTAAACCTGGATTCTGTTCACCTAGTTTACTGAACACATTTACGATGCACTGCGTATGGTTTTCCTCTTTTGTGCTTCACTACACGCGATGGTCCTACCTCTTGCTCCATTTCTCTCACTATAAATACTGACACTGACTGCTGCTGCAAGATGCAACATCTTATCTCCACGCTCTACAGCTTGGGACTTTCACTCACTACGAGAAGACTTCCTGTATTACACCAAGGTTTGTGCCTTCATTTCTCGTTATTTAATCACTATTTTATTAAAACCACATTTTAATTTTATTACGTACTCTTCCAAACTCTCTAAATGTAATAAACTGAAATAAAATAAAATTAATGCTACGTACTACTGGAGCTGGCATACAGTCGAGTGAGTGCGACGGTTACTTCTCCACTCAACTACGCTCATGTCCACCTACATCAGGATTAAACTCACGTGAAATCTGAGATATCTGAGATATATCTGAGATTTCATTGGAAATAGCGTTGCTAATCGTACATTTTATTATTTACGGTTTTCAATCCTCTATGTACGGTGTATAGTTCGAATGTCAAATCGTACGCGTTATGTACGGTCCTGCGAAATTTTTAAATGAACACTTTCTTTAATTAGAAATGTTCAGATTTTGTATGCAAAATTATTTTTTATCCTGTTTGAACACACCTCATTTCCTGGACTTGTATGACGGGCCTCCATTTCTCCAGGGGACTCCCAAGCTTTGAATGTTGTGGTTCACCTTTGAGCTGGTTTCAGATCAACCAATGAAGCGCCTGAATAGTCTGACACGTGGGATTTTTCTGTCTCACTCTGCGGCCGGGATTACCCTACTTCAAATTTTTTCAACTGTGGATCTCATACCTGTATTGTTGTTCACAGATGCACTCTTGAATCAGCCCGCGAACTCCGTCAATTGTTTCTTAACCAGTGTGAAGTGTGGTGTAACATCAAACATGTAACAGTGCAGCGTCTAGTTGTAAATCTTATGGATAATGTGATTTCCTTAAACTTGTGAATAATATTGTGGCGTACTTATAATTTTTTTTTGCGTGACACTACAGTGCTTCAGTTTCTTTTTTGTTAACTTACTATGTATTCATTAAGTACCAGGAGTTTCCCGCTGGCTCCGCCCGCAATGTGCAAAGTATGGTGTTGTTCATTACCCTCCTCACGGATGTATTTGCAAAGTTCCGACTTAATGAAATAAAGCACATGATTTGCTGCGGTAATAGAATGTAACATTATGTCAGCAAAACACTTGAAAATACATCACACAAAGAAATTGAATTAAACGTTCCTTGGAACAACACTACGCGCTGAATTGTTGAAAAGTCCTTGAAAGATCTTCGTCATGGAGACAAACGTACTCATAACTTTTCTCAGAATCTACCAATTTAAGTAGTTATTACCTCAAAAGAATGAGATTGATCCACTGAGTGTTTTTAGACCAAAACGAACTGCGTACCTCAATTAGAACGAAAGATTTAATTGCTTCCATGAGAAAAAGAATGTTGAAGAAATGGGACGTCAAATTGAATGTGCACTCATTACTTTCCTCAGAATCAACCAATTTGAAGTTAAGAGCTGAAATGAAAGATCTTGATCCACTGAATGTTCTTAGGTCAAAACGAACTCCGTACCTCAATTAAAGCCAAATATATGATAGCTTCAAAGAGACAAAAAATTGAAAAAAATTAAATAATTTTGCCCGATGACAAATCTGTGCATGAATACCTTTCAGTTAAAAAATGAAGGAAATCGACCGGATAGAATGGCCATACTGACTGACTTAATTTTCATCATTTTTTAAATTTTTTAATATATAGATATATACATAATTTTATTTGGCGTTTATTTTGAACCTTAAATAAGTAAAGATGCGGTTAACTTCTGGTTCTAAAAATAAAGCAGGATTTTCGACACCCTAAAAATTAAATCTTTCTGTTAAAACACCCAGAAGGTAGTCCTGGAGAGTATTATCGGCGCACTTTATCTGGATGCATTTACACCCTAGTGCTGAATCGGTCGACCTCGGCAATCTTCGAGATTCGTACTGGCAACCTTTGAAACATAAGCTATGAATCACTTAAGCATCGTTGTGCGACATCTGGCGTACACTTTACGTTGTTTACACAGCAAAGCCAAACTATAGAATCCATGCTAGGAACAAGATTCGCATCGAGAAATGTTATATAATGTTATATAATGTGTATGCGACACCGTTATTGGCTTAAGATAATAACGGTTTAGAAACTTCATATCGATCGATCATATTCTGGATTCAATTCAGAGTTCATTTTCATTCAGTTGGCAGCACTACCGGAACCGGGACAGCTCCCTCCTTACTCCTCACCCCCGTACACAAATGCATCCAGATAAAGTGTGCCGATAATATAGACAGTACAGGAAGTGACTTCGTCCTGATCCAACATGTGAAGAAAGGGCAAAGTGCATATGGTGCATTTTCTTACATCTAGTAATACGTTTCAGTTAAGTATTCCTATTTGATATTAATGCTGCTTGCTATTATTGCACGCATTCTATTGAATTTTAGTGTATTTGGGTGAATATTAGTACCGTACGCTTTTTCAATTTTCGGAGGTTGGTGACGCTGATCATCACGCTTCTATGCTGTGGTGTCATCTTATGTCTTACATTTCAACTTCAAGCTGGTTTACAGCCACCATGGTGTAAGGTTGGAAGATGGAACATCACACAGTGCTTGTGTTGGTTCATCACCAGGTGTAATACAGTAGATCATTGAAATAAAGGCCACAGACGAAATCACATGTGTATTTTGAAATATTCTCTTGACATTTATATTTTCTTCTTCTTCTTCTTGCGTTCCGGCCTTGTAAGGACCACGTTACAATTTCAATTCTTCCTCCTTAGCTGTTCTTTCCTTCCAGTATTCTTTCATTGTTTCACTGTGCTTCTTTTTCCTGTCTTCACTCCACTTTGTGCCTGTTTTCTTTTCCTTCCTTCCTTGGAATCCTTCCATTTGTAAGACTTTCTTCCTAAAAATCTTTCTTTCCAATAATTCTTCTTCTCGTATGTTGTTCCTTTCCACGTCTTTCTTGACTTCTTGAATCCAGGAGGTAGTTGATTTCTTTTCCCAAAGGTACTCGAAGATTCGTTTAGTTAGTCTATTGTCATCCATTCTGTAAATAATTTGTCCAAGAAATAGCAGTCTCCTTTTTCTTATTGTTTCTGATATGTTTTCTATGTTCTGGTAAATTTAATTGTTATTTCTTAATTTCCAAAACTCTGCAATTCTTAGAGGACCTAATATTTTCCTTATAATTCTTCTTTCTAATATTTCTAATTTATCAAGCTTGTAGTTCAGTACTGGTACTAGACATTCACTGGCATACAGGCATTCTGGTTTCACTACTGTGTTGTAGTGCTTTATTTTAAGTTTTGTTGATAAGCACTTTTTGTTGTAAGTATTCTTAGTTATACCGTAAGCTCTTCCCACCTTTTGTATCCTCTCCTCTATAGCACATTTTTTCTAAACCATTTTCTTGAATTGTTTCACCCAAATATTTGAATTTCTTTAGCTTTTCTATTTGACCAATATCTGTTACTAAAAACTCCGGGGCACTTTTTATATTCGTCAAAAATTTTGTTTCCTCGGCATCGATTCTCACGCCTGTCATGTTGGCTGTCTTTTCAAGGAGATTGACTTGCACTGCTGCATCTGTAAGAATTTCTGAAAGTATTGTTATTTGTTATTTTATTACTTTTGTTATTTTTGTTATTTTTATTATTACACTAATATTATTTGCTATCATTTATGTTCCAAATGCATGTACAGGATTTCTCTTCTGTTATATACAAACGTCGATATCTCGAATCACCTAGGGAAATAAATTTTATTTCGAGTTATCGAAATTTCGATATATGGAGAATTCCCATTTTTGAGCATAATCTAATCGTGTAACTAGTGTTATTTAACTACAGAAAAACAAACTCAAAGTACTTTATAATTTTTATTAAAGTACAAAACTTATCATATAGCAATTCTTTGAAGGCAGGATACTTTTTTTTTTTTTTTTGCTAGTTGCTTTACGTCGCACCGACACAGATAGGTCTTATGGCGACGATGGGACAGGGAAGGGCTAGGAGTGGGAAGGAAGCGGCCATGGCCTTAATTAAGGTACAGCCCCAGCATTTGCCTGGTGTGAAAATGGGAAACCACGGAAAACCATTTTCAGGGCTGCCGACAGTGGGGTTCGAACCTACTATCTCCCGAATACTGGATTCTGGCCGCACTTAAGTGACTGCAGCTATCGAGCTCGGTAAAAGGCAGAATACATAGAGTTGAGGATCATGAAACCTCTGTTAACACAATCTTGTGCTTTTTACTGTTACGCTTCCTGTCTTTCACTTAGTTTTCAACAACAGTCATTGCCGCGAAAACACTGTCATTTACAATCAAAGAGCTGGAACGCCAGGGCCCAGTGTCAAAAAAAAATCTTTCACTAATAATAAATTATTATATTTAAAAACCATCTTTCCAATACACAAAATCCTTATATTTAGGATGAAACCATTTAATTACAAATTGGACATGTTTCGCTCAATCTTAGTGAGCATCATCAGCCATAGATCACATAAATCATTGGTGGGTCAGGGCCCTGATCCTGGTGTATATCACAAAAGAATGTCTAATATACATTGATAAAAATATATAAATTTAACACTTTAAAAATAATCAATAAGATTATATGTGTCTGTTAAAACATAAAATTGATCATTAAAACTGCTTAAAATGTAAAATGGAATGGATGACTTAAAATGTTAATATAGTAAGTAGTGATTAGATGTTCTTAAAAATCGTTCTCCATTATATTTACGCTCGATTGCATTAGACTGTTTATGATACAAACAGTTTTTCATATCAGGGTGAGCTCTTATTATAAACTATGATGCTGTTTTTTTAAGAATAATCATGATGAGGAATGCTGAAATCACATATGATGGTTGAAAAACGAAGTTCACTGATGATAAAAACGTCGTCTAAATCGGCGTAAATTAGCCTTTATGGGATTCCTCGCGTTGTGTTTCAAAAATTATTTTGTGCAGTAATGTGTTGACATTGGTTTCCTAACGGAGAATTACTGATCTAGTAGGTGAAATTTAAATCGGGTGTATCCCGTGAGTGAATTGGTCCCTTGGTTGTTTACTGAAGTAACTGAGGTAACGGTAACCGTCAAACCTCAGTAAACAACCAAGGGACCAATTCACTCACGGGATACACCCGATTTAAATTTCACCTACTAGATCAGTAATTCTCCGTTAGGAAACCAATGTCAACACATTACTGCACAAAATAATTTTTGAAACACAACGCGAGGAATCCCATAAAGGCTAATTTACGCCGATTTAGACGACGTTTTTATCATCAGTGAACTTCGTTTTTCAACCATCATATGTGATTTCAGCATTCCTCATCATGATTATTCTTAAAAAAACAGCATCATAGTTTATAATAAGAGCTCACCCTGATATGAAAAACTGTTTGTATCATAAACAGTCTAATGCAATCGAGCGTAAATATAATGGAGAACGATTTTTAAGAACATCTAATCACTACTTACTATATTAACATTTTAAGTCATCCATTCCATTTTACATCTTAAGCAGTTTTAATGATCAATTTTATGTTTTAACAGACACATATAATCTTATTGATTATTTTTAAAGTGTTAAATTTATATATTTTTATCAATGTATATTAGACATTCTTTTGTGATATACACCAGGATCAGGGCCCTGACCCACCAATGATTTATGTGATCTATGGCTGATGATGCTCACTAAGATTGAGCGAAACATGTCCAATTTGTAATTAAATGGTTTCATCCTAAATATTGGGATTTTGTGTATTGGAAAGGTGGTTTTTAAATATAATAATTTATTACTCTGAAATCCAATACGGTTGCAAAATGAGATTTATAACTTGTAATCTTTCACTAATATCATTTATGATATTAGTATAGTATTATTGTTTCATAGATTTGTTAGATAATAATATTAGTAAATTGTTTCATAGGCAACATGACTAATAAAAGTTACTCATATTATTCGGATTATTTCCATGAGTGTATTTTGACTCATAATCCATATTATTAGTGAAACCAAAGTGAGTGGTATTTTAATATTTTGGCATACAATCGTGAAATCATTGAAATGGTAGATTCTGATTCAAACAGTGATGAGGAACGAGTGTAGATATGAAAACAATGAGAGATTCAGGTTAAATTACAGAACTTTTGAGAATTTGCTTGATATGATTCATAATAGAATGTTCCGCTCCAAGGAATGAAGCATTAATATCAAAACAGCAACTTCACGTTGAACTCCAAGGGGTTGGTAGTGATACACAGTATCATTGTTTCCCTAGCGCAATTCTGCTCGGAGACTCCTGCTATCCTTTAAAATTTTTAAAATTCTTTTAAGATGAAGTAAAACTAGGCAACCATCCTCTATATAACACTAATTGGATAGAAAAATGGAGGGGATCTGACACTTCGAAAAATGAAGGTATCGGACAAAGAAAGAGAAAGGCCTCGAAGGGCTTGAAAATGAAGGACTCCCTAGGCCTCGCAAATCTAATAGCGCCGAGATCGGAAAAAGCAACAGTTGGCTAAGGGAGGTCGGAGCCTGGCACAAGTGGAAGCAATGTCAGGAATCAGCTCAGGGCCGCGTGATCGCCAGCCTACGCCCCAAGTTGAGAGCTCCTGGCAAGACCAAATACAATATATCAGACTTTAATGCAGCTATCGATTTTAGCTAAAATGGCGACGCGATCGGTAAACATGAGCATGTGCGAAGTATCAGTTTAGTTCTTTCTGTTCGTTTGGTTTCTTTAGGAAGCGTTAGTGTAGTGATGTATTTATTGAAATTTGGTTTTAAAACTATTTTGATATATTATGATATGTCGATCGTATTGTGTGTCTGGATGTAATACATATTACGGCAGATGCACTCACATTCAGATCAAGTGTACTTTTAATGCACCGTTACGATTTCGTAGTTACAAATACACTGACTGACAGAGCAAATGCAACACCAAGAAGGAGTGGTCAGAACTTTATGCCAATTGCAGGGTAGACTGACGTCACTGAGGTATGCTCATGATGTGAAATGCGCCGCTGTGCTGCGCACGTAGCGAACGATAAATGGGACACGGCGTTGGCGAATGGCCCACTTCGTACCGTGATTTCTCAGCCGACAGTCATTGTAGAACGTGTTGTCGTGTGCCACAGGACACGTGTATAGCTAAGAATGCCAGGCCGCCGTCAACGGAGGCATTTCCAGCAGACAGACGACTTTACGAGAGGTATGGTGATCGGGCTGAGAAGGGCAGGTTAGTCGCTTCGTCAAATCGCAGCCGATACCCATAGGGATGTGTCCACGGTGCAGCGCCTGTGGCGAAGATGGTTGGCGCAGGGACATGTGGCACGTGCGAGGGGTCCAGGCGCAGCCCGAGTGACGTCAGCACGCGAGGATCGGCGCATCCGCCGCCAAGCGGTGGCAGCCCCGCACGCCACGTCAACCGCCATTCTTCAGCATGTGCAAGACACCCTGGCTGTTCCAATATCGACCAGAACAATTTCCCGTCGATTGGTTGAAGGAGGCCTGCACTCCCGGCGTCCGCTCAGAAGACTACCATTGACTCCACAGCATAGACGTGCACGCCTGGCATGGTGCCGGGCTAGAGCGACTTGGATGAGGGAATGGCGGAACGTCGTGTTCTCCGATGAGTCACGCTTCTGTTCTGTCAGTGATTGTCACCGCAGACGAGTGTGGCGTCGGCGTGGAGAAAGGTCAAATCCGGCAGTAACTGTGGAGCGCCCTACCGCTAGACAACGCGGCATCATGGTTTGGGACGCTATTGCGTATGATTCCACGTCACCTCTAGTGCGTATTCAAGGCACGTTAAATGCCCACCGCTACGTGCAGCATGTGCTGCGGCCGGTGGCACTCCCGTACCTTCAGGGGCTGCCCAATGCTCTGTTTCAGCAGGATAATGCCCGCCCACACACTGCTCGCATCTCCCAACAGGCTCTACGAGGTGTACAGATGCTTCCGTGGCCAGCGTACTCTCCGGATCTCTCACCAATCTAACACGTGTGGGATCTCATTTGACGCCGTTTGCAAACTCTGCCCCAGCTTCGTACGGACGACCAACTGTGGCAAATGGTTGACAGAGAATGGAAAACCATCCCTCAGGACACCATCCGCACTCTTATTGACTCTGTACCTCGACGTGTTTCTGCGTGCATCGCTGCTCGCGGTGGTCCTACATCCTACTGAGTCGATGCCGTGCGCATTGTGTAACCTGCATATCGGTTTGAAATAAACATCAATTATTCGTCCGTGCCGTCTCTGTTTTTTCCCCAACTTTCATCCCTTTCGAACCACTCCTTCTTGGTGTTGCATTTGCTCTGTCAGTCAGTGTAATTTATTAGGGTGCATTAAAACATTCGATGATAAATTTGTCAACAGAGAGGATGCTTTCCGTGTACTTGATGAGCTATTTTTTTCGGATAAGGCCAAATGTCAGTGTTGGTGCATATCCGAGTACATTTCTAGATTACTATTCCGTTGGAGGGTTTTAAAAGTGAGGTTATAAAAAGTGATAAAGCTGTTTATGTTGAATCCATGACCTTTGTTCCCTAAGAACATTATGCGTAAATAGGCAATTTAATTAGAAGTTAGATTCTTGATGGCATGGATTTGACACGTGACGAGGGGATGATTACCTTCGGTCCCACGTTCTGGGATACGTGACGTCAGCCTCACGTGTCAACGGCGGAAGAATCTCAAGTCATTTTTGTGAACTATTTCAAAGCGCGTGTATATGGCGTGCCCCAAACCAAGTCAAAAAGGTATAGTGCCTATCAAAGGAGGTCAATTATCGCACAAATCGAACCGGTATAAATTCTAAATGTCCATGAACACTACCGCCAGAAATGTAGCAAGTATGTAGTCACTTTCAAAACTCTTGTAATTACAGTTTAGTTAAGTCAGAAAATTTATAGAAATTTTCTTGGCGGCAAAGGGAGATACCCGAAGAGAGGGGGTAACTGGTATAAATATGAAGGGACGCCATGACGAAGTCTCCTTCTCCTGCATTTTATGGTACGAAGCGGACGATAAAGTGTTAAGCTGCTCTGTGAGATCAAACAACAAAAGTAGACTAAGTTCAACCGCAGGTTTTAGCCATTGTGGAGATAGTTTTCTTGAGTGGAAATAATTGTGCCAGATAGGACGGTCAAAGTACTGAATAAATTCTCCTGTGATAATTAAAGTAATTCGTGTGCGGAAGTAATTACAGTCCATCGTGTGCGATCAAAGGAAAAAAGTGAAGGGTATTTTCTTTTTTTTAAAGCTTTATTCCAGGAAACCTGAAGAAATAAAAATGATATGTAAAGCCAGAAATGTAAAAATGGCTAAATAAAAATGCCAGGGTCGCAGGTGAGCCCTATGACGAACACTGGCATAACTACATAAGGTATGTGACTTTCCATCTTACTACCTATTATATCTTGTCTCATGATCTCTAAATGTGTATTTGAATGGGGATATACGACGCAGTGGTCACCCCTCTTATGTTTTGTAAGTGTTAGAATACGACTAAAGGAGTCATTTGTTTTATTTTCCACTTGGATAAATTTTTGAAGTCTTGCGAGTGCCGTATAATGTTGTAAAAAGTTATTGAATAGGGTTTCGAAGTGATATCACGTCCAATGTAGATCGCCATTTCCGTGTGTGTGTACTGCCTATATTTTGTGAGGTCAAATTAAGATGTTCATTCGACGTAAAAAAAATTCTGTCTGTAATTTTGACGTAAATAATTTAGAAATCCATGGTTACTCATTTTCAATCGAGTGGAAGCGCGCTGTCGGGTGAGAATCTAGTGTGATGAATTTGGTCACGGAGAGAAACGTTTGTTTTCTAGGCCCATTTTAAACTGTGTCTGACTGACAATAAAAAAATCTAGTAGAACGTTTCAGTCATTTTTCGTGAAAATCAAGTTATTAAAAATACGATATCATGTTATGCGAAGTTATTCATTATTAATGCCTTGTGCGATATTAGATGTCGGGATTTCTAGTGAGCATTTTATTCCAGTCTTTTGTTGGTGATAGTTATGAGTGGGGAAACAGAGGTTAGTTTTGTCGTGTGAGTCGAAATGAGATTTGTGAATCAGGTTAGAGCCTGTCATTGAAGCCGGGATATGGAAGCCCGAGGAATGTTGGGAATGGAAAGAAATATATAGAAATCCATAGCGGTATTAATTTGCGACGCGTATAATTATTGTGGGCATCTTGAAGTATAATCTATGTACATTTTATTGGTCAGGAATATCGTATTCTGTAATTAGTCTTTTGCGAAGTTAAACGTTTCATTCTTTGAGGTCAGTCCGGCATGATGAACAGATGTTCCATATCGAGACTGACAGACAGGGAATGGTCGTTTGTAGCTGAGACCGCCAGCGGATCGAAAGGGAAACGGGTTGTAACGGGACATGTAGTAGTTTACGTGTAGGATTGAGATTTCATTCGTGGCGACGGAGACAAATAATGTTGGATTTAGTTGAAATTTTCATCCGGTGTTGTGGAATACTGTAAATTTGTTTAATTGGGGACGTAATGAACATTTGAAACCACGAACTTAGAGTATAAAGAGTACTAGTAACCAAATTCAGGGTTGTCCAAAATATAGAGCGGTGGTAATGATAATTGTTTGTCTGTGAGGGGTGCGCAAACTTGATACTATGTTATGACGAGATATGACATCGTAATTATATGGCGAGTTGCTTTTGGTTTGTACGTAGATTATTAGGATATCCAAGTGTTAACAATGGCTAGGATTAGATTAGATTTGAAGTGTGAGATCGTGAGACAAGATATATAAACTGGACATGAATGATGTAGTTCTTTTCCAGATAATAGAATGCAACAGATAAACATCGATAGGATTTAAAAATTGTGAGATCACAATTGCGTAGGAATTTGTGAAGAAACCAGAGTCCGCGGAGATAGAAATTGTTGTTCTTTAAGATTTCATTAAATCATATAAATTTATTTAATTATTCAAATAAGTGAAACCGCAATTTGAAATAACTTTAATCAAGCGAATAACTTGGAGATGCATTCTGGAAATCTTAGTTTGTTTTCTGGGGAATATTTAAATGGTAAAGTAACGATTAAGGGGACATATCCGAAGGAAATGGATTTTACTGCCACAAAGTTTGTGAGCATTGCTATTGTTGTAATTATTTAACTTTGATTGATTGAGCAGTGAATGTGCTTGGGATAGTAAAGTGGAAACTTAGGTCATCAACCGATGTAACTTAATTATGTTTAGCCTTCAGCTTAGAAACTTGGATGGGCAAGGGGTCATCAACCTCAGTGACTTAGATTAGGGCCATATGCCACTGTAGCATCATTTTCCTTGCGGTCATCATCCACAATGACTTTAAAGTAACTTAGAAGTTTAGATGTCGGTCGATGACATAGACGCAGGTCACATCGATTCAATTAAGGGTCCATGTTGTGTAACCACTGTGTGGCACACACCGATTGGACGGCCTTAATTATACCCAGAGTCCAGAGTTCGTGTTACGAAGGCAGGACCATAACGAATCACTATGATGGTACATGTGGTCTCACATGGAAGCCGAATTTAAGGATTTCCAGACTTTCCTTTCTTAAATGATTAATAATTGAGACAATGGTTTCTAGTAAGGATGTCCATCAGGCAGTTACGTTAAAGGCTCACACCAGTGTTCTGACCCTTTATGTAAAAAATGATTGTGGTGTCCAGTGGACACGTGTAATTTCAGTAATACCGTTGAGATATCAGAATGTTTCAGAATTTCCTGAATAAAATTGGAATCTTTTAAACAGACCTTTCATTCAAAGTAGATAGATTAGAATTACTGAACCCTACCTTTACCTCAGCAAGTGACGAAGAACCCGATACGACCCAAGATACAGATCTCATGAACTTTGCTGGTAGGTAAGAAAGGTAGGTATCCCTAAATATGGACCAAAAGGGTTCAATGTTATCTGTGAATGAAGATTATGTGCTCTTTGTTAAATTAGAGGACAAGTTATCAACTGATATACTGTCACTTACGGTACGTATTTACGTTGCCAACGATTTTGGTGTTAAAGTGCTTAATACGAAAATGCATAATCCCACCAGACAACTTCAAATCGATTCTCCTATTCATTATCTGAAGTGAAACAGATGTATAGCAGCTTGGTGAGACATTATCAGAATCATTGTTTTGAGATCATTGAAATTCGTGACAAGGTTATGTTTCTAGTAAATTTCTTGTATTTAAAAGCGTATGGTAATATAAAGGTCATTCAAATAAATGTCTTTCTAAAACGAGTATTGATTTATAGGAAGAAGACTTACGTTCTGGAATAATTTACTGAGGGTGCCCCTACTATATCTACACCATTTCGATAAATTTCCGAATTCTTTGAAATCATTTAAGAAAATACTAGGCAAACAATTGATACATAATCTGCCACTTGGACGAGAGCGCTAAATTCAGATCATTGGTGACGGATTGAATTGAAATTGCCACACATTGAAACCCATCAGATATTTCCCCAGGACTGATATTTTAGAATGCAAAACTACATTACCTATTTACTGGGCCATACTAGTTTATAGGAAAGACTTCTATTTTGAATTTTCCACCTATTGCTTATCTAAATATAGGCTATTTCTAGATGGTATTGGTCTATTACCCAAAGTAAAGTGTTATTTTATTATTGACAACTTAGCAATTCAATACGATAATTAGAAGGTTATGTTTATGTATCACAGGCTTGTTTACATTCAACCGATGTGTCGGCCATGTTGACTTTGTATTACTAAACCCCATGGCACTACAGCCCTTGAAGGACTACCAAGCGACCGCTGCTCAGCCCGAAGACCTGCAGATTACAAGGTGTCGTGTGGTAAGCACGACGAATCCTCTCGGCCGTTATTTTTCGCTTTCTAAACAGGGGCCGCTATCTCACCGTCACATAGCTCCTAAATTCTAATCACGTAGTCTGAGTGGACCTCGAACCAGCCCTCAGATCCAGGTAAAAATCCCTGACCTGGCCGGGAATCGAACCCGGGGCCTCCGGGTAGGAGGCACGCTCGCTACCACGGGGCCGGCCCTGATTTTGTATTAATATTGTAGATGTTCTTGCCCCTTGGGTCCCTTTTAGTTGCCTCTTACGACAGGCAGGGTATACCGTGGATGTTATTCTACTGCCCCCACCTACAGGGGTAGTAAACCAAGATTTTGCTAGTTCATCTCAACAGAGATTTTTAAGAGCACATAAAATAACAAAAGTAAAAAGAACAAGAAGGGTTTTAGTGTGCAAAAGGCTACAAATAGTTGACGCTTTAACTCAATCACTTTCCGCAAATATTTTTTTCTATCACATAATTTTCGCTCTTTAATCAACTTTCATATGTATCAAAGTCACAACAACGAAAATATCAAGTCAGCCTATCGAACATATGGATTAATAGCCGTGTGTAGTCAAGCACAAGTCTACTGCTGGGAGCAAACACAAACCAAGAGCATATGCAACAGACCAATTCTAACCTCCATTTTGTATCAGCCGACTAATGGACTAATATTATGAGTGAAGACATTTTATTAATCATGTGTAAACATTTATGAAACACAACTTTGTTAAAAATGAAGCCATGTTTTCCAGTGTTGACTTAGTTAAATGTAACAAAGGCTTTTCTGTCTGTGTTTTATGATTTCTAATATTATTAGGTAACATTATTTATTTATTTATTTATTTATTTATTTATTTATTTATTTATTTATTTATTTATTTATTTATTTATTTATTTATTTATTTATTTATTTATTGACTTTAGCAGTGACGAAGTTAGGGCTCATGGCCCTTTCACAGTTAACCACATAATTAATGTACAGATAATACATAATACACTGACTGACAGAGCAAATGCAACACCCAGAAGGAGTGGTCAGAACTTTATGCCAATTGCAGGGTAGACTGACGTCACTGAGGTATGCTCATGATGTGAAATGCGCCGCTGTGCTGCGCACGTAGCGAACGATAAATGGGACACGGCGTTGGCGAATGGCCCACTTCGTACCGTGATTTCTCAGCCGACAGTCATTGTAGAACGTGTTGTCGTGTGCCACAGGACACGTGTATAGCTAAGAATGCCAGGCCGCCGTCAACGGAGGCATTTCCAGCAGACAGACGACTTTACGAGGGGTATGGTGATCGGGCTGAGAAGGGCAGGTTGGTCGCTTCGTCAAATCGCAGCCGATACCCATAGGGATGTGTCCACGGTGCAGCGCCTGTGGCGAAGATGGTTGGCGCAGGGACATGTGGCACGTGCGAGGGGTCCAGGCGCAGCCCGAGTGACGTCAGCACGCGAGGATCGGCGCATCCGCCGCCAAGCGGTGGCAGCCCCGCACGCCACGTCAACCGCCATTCTTCAGCATGTGCAAGACACCCTGGCTGTTCCAATATCGACCAGAACAATTTCCCGTCGATTGGTTGAAGGAGGCCTGCACTCCCGGCGTCCGCTCAGAAGACTACCATTGACTCCACAGCATAGACGTGCACGCCTGGCATGGTGCCGGGCTAGAGCGACTTGGATGAGGGAATGGCAGAACGTCGTGTTCTCCGATGAGTCACGCTTCTGTTCTGTCAGTGATAGTCACCGCAGACGAGTGTGGCGTCGGCGTGGAGAAAGGTCAAATCCGGCAGTAACTGTGGAGCGCCCTACCGCTAGACAACGCGGCATCATGGTTTGGGACGCTATTGCGTATGATTCCACGTCACCTCTAGTGCGTATTCAAGGCACGTTAAATGCCCACCGCTACGTGCAGCATGTGCTGCGGCCGGTGGCACTCCCGTACCTTCAGGGGCTGCCCAATGCTCTGTTTCAGCAGGATAATGCCCGCCCACACACTGCTCGCGTCTCCCAACAGGCTCTACGAGGTGTACAGATGCTTCCGTGGCCAGCGTACTCTCCGGATCTCTCACCAATCGAACACGTGTGGGATCTCATTGGACGCCGTTTGCAAACTCTGCCCCAGCCTCGTACGGACGACCAACTGTGGCAAATGATTGACAGAGAATGGAGAACCATCCCCCAGGACACCATCCGCACTCTTATTGACTCTGTACCTCGACGTGTTTCTGCGTGCATCGCTGCTCGCGGTGGTCCTACATCCTACTCAGTCGATGGCGTGCGCATTGTGTAACCTGCATATCGGTTTGAAATAAACATCAATTTTTTCGTCCGTGCCGTCTCTGTTTTTTCCCCAACTTTCATCCCTTTCGAACCACTCCTTCTTGGTGTTGCATTTGCTCTGTCAGTCAGTGTATATAAAAGAAATGTACTATTCTATCATAAAATCAGAGATAAGCTAAAAGTTACAGATTTGGACAACATATAATAAAGATAGAAAGCAGAGTTCAACAAATAAAATAGAATAAAATTCGGAGCGTAAATATAATGAGAAAGAGATAAAGTCATAATGAAAAAGTAAAATACAAACTGGAAAAATAAGCAATGCATAAAGAGAACACAATAAGTAATAAAGTAAATGGAAATATAAGTATGGCCATAAAAGTTATCTACGTACATGAATAAGAAGCTAAATATTATGTACATTACACTATAATAATAATAATAATAATAATAATAATAATAATAATAATAATAACCACAATCACACAACCTATCATACGTCATCATACACACGAAACAATCAGCGGTATTCAACAGGTAATCTCTACGTGCAATCCTAAATTTTGATATTGAGTTCCTGACAGCAGCTGGGAGTGAATTCCAAAGTCGTGACCCAGCCACAACGAAGGATCTGTTATATATTGAAGAGTGGTTGACGGAAATAGCGAGGGAAGTGCCAGATCTAGTGTTACAATTATGAAATGAGGATAATAAATGGAATTTTGAAGAGATGTATTCTGGTAGGTTTTCCTTCTGAGTTCGATATATCAACGTGAGCACGTGGAATTTCCGTCGCCTCTCGGGTTTCAGCCAGGAAAGAAATGTGTAGCTGGGGGTTATGTGAGCATCGTAACTCAAGTTAAAAACAAATCGAAGACCAGAGTTCAATGCTCGTTGAAGTTTCATAGTTTGTTCAAGGGTCGCATCAATGAGGACAATGTCGCAATAGTCAAGTATTGGTAGCATCAAAATTTGGAGTAGTTTTATCTTTACGTCTTGTAACAAAATGTCCTTATGTCGTTTCAGAGGGTGTAGCGTCGCGTACATCTCTCTACATGTATTTCTTACGTGTGCAAACCAGTCAAGAGTTTCAGTCAGGGTCATACCTAGGTTCTTCACTTCCTTACTGAACGGGATTACGGTGGCATTTTATGTCACCGGAGGAATAGCATACTGTTTATACATGATGTTTAATAATTTCTGAGAACCGATAATGATTGTTTGAGTTTTTGGGGGGTTGAGAAGGAGAGAGTTTTCACTGGCGTACACACTGAGTTGTTGGAGGTCGGAGTTAATATCTCTTATTGCATTCGATATATAATTTATATTAACATGGAAGTAAATTTGGAGGTCGTCGGCAAAGAGGTGATATCTATTATACTTTATTTTAGAGGAGATGTCATTTATATAGAGGACAAACAAAAGGGGACCAAGAACAGACCCTTGGGGAGTTCCTGCTTTCCGGAGTCGCCACTGAGAAGCAGTATCTTGTACTGTAACATGTTGCATACGATCTGCAAGATATGCGGTGAAAAATTTGAAAGCAACATTACCGAAAAACGTTTGAGCTTCATCAGCAATCTCTGGATGTTTATCGTGTCAAAAGCACTGCTGAAGTCAAGGAGTGTGAGTATTGTCACTTGTCTTTCGTTCATTGCTTGTCTGATGTCCTCAGTTATTTTGAGTAAGGCAGTTGCTGTGCCATGGCCCTTCTTGAAGCCAGATAGATTGAAGCGGGTCAGGAAGAGAGTGAGCGTGCAGGTATTCCAGTATCTGCGCATGTACCAAGCGTTCTAACTCTTTGGAGAGAGCAGGGAGAATCGAAATGGGACGGTAATCGGATAGGAGTTTCGAACCTGGGTGTTTAGTAAGTGGAATTACATTGGCGTACTTCCAAATTGTCGGTAATGTGCCGTTTTTGAGACAGTAATTAAAAATATGGGTGAGAATGGGTAGAATAGCGCCAATGATAATATGTATGAAAGTAATAGGAATTTCATCGACACCAATTGCTTTGGATTTAATAGAATACAAGACTTTCTTAACTTCATTAGTGCTGACGATACGAAAGGCAAAGCAGGGGCGATTTTATGGGACAGGTGCTGGGACGTTATTTACGTGTTGTCTGTTAAGCGGATTAGGCTGAGCTCTCTCTTCTGTGAAATACTCATTTAAATCGTCGAGTGGAATGTCAGGTACCTGAAGCTGTTCATGTGTTTTTCCTATGTCCATGGCTCGGAGATTCCTCCAGGCACTAGCCGTATTTAGGTTACTTACTGATTCGCGAACATATTTAAATTTAAGATTACGTATGATTTGTTTAGTTTTATTCCTAATTATTCTATACTGTAAATAGTCATTTGGGTCCTGAGTACGTTTGTAATCTCGGTAAAGAGCATCACGTTGAGACATCATATTTTTAACTGCAGAGGTAAGCCATGGATTAGGTTTGCGGGATATTCTGATCTGTTTTTTCGCTGCATGTTTGTTGTATAGATTGTGTATTAACGAATTAAATGTATTTATTTTTTCATCAACGTCTGTCAGATTTAAAATGCTATTCCACGGAAGATTCTGGGCATCGTGTCTTAATTCATAGATGTCAATATCTTTCATATTCCTGCACGTTATATACCTAGGTTTATATTTTGGAAGGCGAAGTGAGTACGCAAGAAATATAAGATCGTTGGTGGACACGGCCGGTACTGATATTTGTCCGTGAGTTACCATTTTCTGAGGGTTGTTTGTTACTTTGAGATCCATTAAGGTGTGGGAAATGTTGTTGGCAGTAGGTACATGGTTAGTAGGGTCAGAGGGAAGGATAGTCAAGTCACATGAGGAAAACAAGTCTTCTAGTTTTTTTAGTATCGTATTTTTTCGTAAGTAGATTTATATTGAAGTCCCCCAATATAATGATATGTTGATAGGCTGGTAGCAAGTTAAGTAGGTGTGTTTCAAACTCGGTCAAGTAAGATACTTTAGGTGGTCGGTAAACCACTCCAATAAGTATTTTCTGTCCACTAGCAACTACTTCAACGAACTCCGTCCTCGGCAATTCATCGGTCGATGAGGTACAATTGACACGGCTCTTCAAGTCATCTCTGTAGTAGATAACAATACCTCCACCCCTCTTATTTGTACGATCATGGCGGTAGAGGTTATAGCCGTCAAGGCGAACTATGTTGTTCGGAACTGATGGCGATAACCAGCTTTCACTAATACCTATCAAATGGACGCTATTTTTGTTAAATAGAGCCCGAATTTCTTCAATGTGTGCGGGCAAACTTAGGCTGTTCAAGTGACAACACTGGAGAGTATGAGGATATAGTGAAAGTTCTTGTTTCAAAAGGTTACCGGCGTCTATGTTCTGTGAAGGAGTGAGGGGTGTGCTATTCTTAGAGAGGTCACTGTCATGAGGAAATACCGTAGCTACCTGACTAACGGGCATACTTTAACTAAGACAAAAAATCTTACCTGGATTTCCTGAAGAAATGGACTGCTGACTGGTTAAGGCATCACACACACACACACACACACACACAACCACACACGTAAACCTAATAATAATAATAATAATAATAATAATAATAATAATAATAATAATAATAATAATAATAATAATAATAATAATAATAATAATAACATTTAGTGGGCACATCACAATGGTCATATCACTCCAATAATCCACCTAACCGCCTTATATGTAAGTTCAGTTCTTTAGGTGAGCTAATGTGGAGCTTTGTCCCGTCTTCTAAATGAACGATAATGCGGCCGTCCTGCGTCGAAACTCGCCGCATACCCCAAAAGTCCCGAGCTTTACGCAGTACTTCTTTCCTTGTAGACGTCAGAGATTCGGTTATTAATAATTTGGTACCTGTAAGAGCTCGCTTGGCGCGCCAGATGCGGTCTCTTTCATGGTATCTGAGGAATTTAATGATGATCGGCCTATTACCTGCGGACACCACCTCAGCTGCTGTCCTCTTCATACGGCCCAGTCTATGACATCGATCTATACTGTCTATAGACAATTCGATGTTCAGACTGTTTTAACGTACCCAGCGCCACAGCCTACGTGTCTTTGTTGGGGGTCTCACAGACACTATGAAGGAGTAGGCAGTTCCTTCGGCTATATTGATCTGCCTTGTCAATCAGGATGTCCTGCTGGTCGAGACGTTCCTGTAGATGGCTTACCTCTTTCTTCATTTAACTTAATTCCTCTGAAATTATTTCCCGAAAGTCCTTTAACTCTGAAGCTAGGCCGGTTAGTGTGTCGACTTGGTTGGCAGCACTGGTCACGCCAGCAAGCAGCCATGTCTTCGTAGTTTTATGAAACAGGGCCCTGGAATGCTGGTTGTACAGGAGAAGGCTCAAGCAAATACAGTGGAGACAATACGGGACACTGAGCGAGATGTCGAGGGACAGCTATTGGAGCTCTCTCTAGCGAGTAGACCTGAACACTACTGATTCTGTCATAAGAGCACGTGTATTTGTGTGTGAAGTTTTTGGTGTTATTTTTGCGTTTTCAGTGAGTTGACATAATTAAATAGTAGCGTGTGTCATTCCTTGATATCTCCTCTCAACATGAGGGAAAAGGTATGTGCTGTGTTTGGCTGCAGTAACTATGTAGAGAAGAATGCGCGGTTCCCTCGTGACAAGAAAATGCAAGTAATATTGTGTTTGCATATATATTCTTCCAGTGACAGAGATCTTTATAGTACTTCATAATCTTCTGACCTGCTCCACCCATATTTTAACTGGCTTAAAATGTAATACGCATATTTTATTGTATAGTGCAGCAGTTAACCTTCAATACCGATGTGTTGTTGTAGGTGTGATGTGTGGGTTTTGAAATGTCACATAAGTGATTTGGATAAGGTGAACAAGAAAGAAGGGACGTTACGCTTATATAAGAATTATAAGATCTGTTCAGATCATTATCAGGCCAGCGACTTTAAAAATCCTCGACTATACAGCCAAGGGTATGTTACATTTTTACTCTAATTGTATGTAAATATTCCTCAAAGCATCACTATCGACAACATTTTCATACTTTTCTTTCTTTTATCCCTCTTCTCAGATTAAAGCCGGGATGTTATAGATTTTCTTTCTGTTAGTAGGCTTCATGTTAAGAGGAAAATTGTCCAGCTATTGAATGTTAATTCATTGCATCATATGTGTAAGGAATGTGCCGATATTTTTATTGACACGTGTCTTAATGTGATGATACAATGTTTTTAAATGAGAAAAAAAGACAAATCCAACCGTAAGAGTTCAGGCAGGAATGCTAAAGCTAAAAAAGTAATGCATAAATGAAAGACCAAGCCATTTCACAACAGTCCATTTCACACCTTGTTTATATGTCTAATTTCAGTCTTTGAATAATAACCTTTTAAATAATTCTTCATTCATTTATCCAGAATTGCTTTAGCAACTTCGAAGTTAATATCTCAATAACACTTTCTTTCTAGTCGTAATTTATTTATCCATTTCCGTATATACATTTCCATTGATATTTGAATTTAGCGCGATGTTTTCAGGTCAAGTCACTAGGAGCGCCACCGTCGAATTGTCTCCCATTTTAGCAAGGCTAAATCCGTAAGTGTCGCGTATTGTCTCTACTGTATTTGGCTCAAGCAGCTCAACATACCAGGGGTGGACAGGTAATGCCGCTATATACAGGGCCTTTCACTCAAAGTGGGGCCGGCGCAGCGCAGCGGGTGGATGGGCGAGCTGAAGGTCAGACGAGCACATGTCAACTCGCTCAGCTTGGGGCTGGAAAAACACCCGTATGAATCGCATGTAAATAACAAGCACACATAATAACGCATAATCAAAGTAAAATAACTTCTCACCTATCACAGAAGATGTTGAAAATGTCATCCACCTGCATTTACACATGTCTGGCTTCATCTAAGGTAATTTTTTTATTCATACCCATTAGCACGAGCAAAGGCGAGCCTTCCCTATTATATAAAGCCAGAAGGCTGAAATGTCGTATGGCTTTTAGTGCCGGGATATCCCAGGAAGGGTTCGGCTCGCCAGGTGCAGGTCTTTCTATTTGAGGATGAAATGATGATGAAGACAACACATACACCCAGCCCCCGTGCCATTGGAATTAACCAATTAAGGTTAAAATCCTCGACCCGGCCGGGAATCGAACCCGGGACCCTCTGAACCGAAGGCCAGTACTTTGACCGTTCAGCCAACGAGTCGGACGCCAGAAGGCTGACTCACTGACATAAATGTTTACCCACTTCGGCATGAGCTAGAAACTTTACATTTGGCAATGCGATAGCTATTAGCCTGCAACCTACGGAAAAATTCCCCAAAATTCAAATTTTTGATTTTTGCCCCTCCTCCAAACAAAATGGCGGACGCCATGATGCAGTGCCCTACAAAATTAAAAGTTTGCAAAGCTCTAGCTCCTAGCCTGTAACCGACGTAGAAATTGCTAGAAGTTCACTTATTTAATATTTTACCCACTAAAAAATTCGAAATATTAAGCCAAATTTAATGACGGTGCAGACTTTCGTTTCGAGCTATCTTGTGTCTGAACGCTAATTGCTATCAATAAACGGATTGCACGAAATTCAGCACGCTCCTTGGCACGACCATTGGCCATATGTAGACCGACTTTCATTATTCTAGCTGCCTTGAATGTATCGGAAAGCCGAAGGAATATGTGTAAACTCTAATCTAATTTCAGCATAATGTATGTTCCTTAATCAATTTATGGTGAAGCCCATGCAGATACGCCAAAAACTCAAATATTCAAAATCGTAGGTCGTTTCATCATCGTCCAGCCTGCCATGTTTCAAGACTGTAGCTGTCTGCTAGGTTGGCAAAATCATTTTTCAACTTGTGAAAAGCGTACGAAATTTAACATGTATCGAAATGTTCACCTCTTTCTATGGTATAAATAGGCGAGATAGGGAAAATGTCTAAGACAGTAATGTAGGCGACTAAAAGGGTCGTCTGATGGCGCAATGCGTACCTCGATACGACGTAGTGTTTGGTTGCAATCAATCAATCAATCAATCAATCAATCAATCAATCAATCAATCAATCAATCAATCAATCAATCAATCACTACTGATCTGTATTTAGGGCAGTCGCCCAGGTGGCAGATTCCCTATCGGTTGTTTTCCTAGCCTTTTCTTAAATGATCGCAAAGAAATTGGGAAATTATTGAACGTCTCCCTTGGTAAGTTATTACAATCCCTAACTTCCCTTCCTATAAACTAATATTTGCCCCAATTTGTCCTCTTGAATTCCAACTTTATCTTCATATTATGATCTTTCCTACTTTTAAAGACACCACTCAAACTAATTCGTCTACTAATGTCCTCCGACGCCATCTCTCCACTGACAGCTCGGAACATACCACTTAATCGAGCAACTCGTCTCCCAAACTTTGCAACATTTTTGTAACGCTACTCTACGAGACATTACGCACAATAAAACTTAACATTTCATATCTGTTTAGATACGCGCCCCTTCACTAGTTGTAACTAAGAGCCGTGCAAGTAGCTGCTAGGCTGTACCTTACGTGAGAGCGCATACTCTTGAGCCGGAGCGCTGCTCATTGACCCGAATTGTGCCCGCATTTGGCTTAAGTAATTAACTTATTTTAACGAGAAACCGATTTCTCGATCATGATCTCAGTTTGCACAGACTACGAACATGGGACACGGTCCAGTTCACATCCTTTGAACTCTTGCTTGATTTCCTATTTCCTATATGGAGGGATGTAATCACAATTGCGTGTTCTTGTGGCGGTTGCTAGTGTAGTGTGTTGTCTGAACATGAAGATAAAAGTTTCGGGGCAAACACAAACACTCAGTCCCCGGGCCAGAAAGACAAATCAAAGGAGATTAAATCCCAATCCGGCCGAGGATTGAACCTGGGACCCTCTGGACCGAAAGCCTCAACGCTGACCATTCAGCCCATGAGTCGGACAGCAAGTAGATATACAGTACTTATGTATTCTAATATATAATTTAGGTCATGTTATTCCCGGTATACATGACTGGATTGTTGATGAATTTATCAGGGCATTTAAACTCAATCAACAACACCCACAGTTTATCTGTTTTACTGCTTATGATAGGAATGTTCCTAAAGTATACACCTCTTAAAATATAATAGTGAACCTCGTAAATCATTGCGTAGGCTACCAGAATATTTTGAGGTGCGCGTAAGGTCTTTGTTGTATCCGTTCAGTATACGTAAACAGAGCAGGTGCAACTAATTTCTTTCAACGTACGTTTGAAAGTGACCTGGCTTTCTGTCCACTAGAAATTAAAAAAAAAAGATAATAGTGCGATCATGGACCTTCACGGCCTGTGACGTAACCACAACTTTGCTGTCGCTGAAGCGCACACACTGATCGCTCGCCTGCCCATTTACATGGTGTGTGCTCACCCGCGGGCCGAAGCGCACCTCTGATCTACAATGAGTAGATAATGATTTTCCTAAAACATCACTCATTTCTCATTTCCCCCTCTTATGAATACGACGCATTTGACGGTTACTCGTCCGTCGGATGAAAACGCTAAGCCCTGAGCAGACCCCTTGGTGTTATTGGGTTTTTCATCTTCTCTCCCTACCTAAATATCATGCTCATCATTTCACACTCGCAAATAAATAAATAAATAAATAAATAAATAAATAAATAAATAAATAAATAAATAAATAAATAAATAAATAAATAAATAAATAAATAAATAAATAAATAAATAAATAAATACATCTAGAAATGCTACTTCCACTTCTGAGGGGGACATGTTTCTGGGTTCATTCAGTATACGACTTAAGTGTGTGTCTATGGGCGTATAACAGAGTGCATAGTCACTGACTTGTCATCGAGGCGACCGAATTCCAGCTAATGAAAATGTGACTACCCTATCGGTACTCTGACATATATCTTCTCTATTTCTTTAAAATATTATTGAAGACTTCGGGGGTTAATAATGACAACACGCATTTTGTAAGTCCTGATATATAAAGGAACGAATGTTCACAAAATATTTACTGCTAAAATGTTGAATCTTTGAAACATCCTACTCGATACAATGGCATATTCAACCCTTCTGTATATAACATCCTGAGAAAACTGCATACAGAAACAGAGTCATCAGTCCATAGATTGGTTTGATGCAGCTTTCCATGCCACCCTATCATGTGCTAACATTTTCATTTCTACGTAACTACTGCACTCTACATCTGCTCTAATCTGCTTGTCATATTCAAAACTTTGTTCTACCCCTGATGTTCTTACCACCTACACTTCCTTCAAAAACCAACTGCACAAGTCCTGGGTGTCTTAAGATGTGTCCTATCATTCTATATCTTCTTCTTGTCAAATTTAGCCAAATCGATCTGCTCTCACCATTTCGATTCAGTATCTCTTCATTCGTGATTCGATCTATCCATCTCACCTTCAGCATTCTTCTGTAACACCATATTTCAAAAGCTTCTATTCCCTTTCTTTCTGAGCTAGTTATCGTCCATGTTTCACTTCCATACAATGCCACGCTCCACACGAAAGTCTTCAAAAACATCTTTCTAATTCCTATATCAATGTTTGAAGTGAGCAAATTTCTTTTCTTAAGAAAGTTCTTCCTCGCTTGTGCTAATCTGCATATTATGTCCTCCTTACTTCTGCCATCATTAGTTATTTTACTACCCAAGTAACAATATTCATCTACTTCCTGCATCACCTGCCTTCGTTCGACTGTACTCCATTACTTTTGTTTTGGACTTATTTATTTTCATCTTGTACTCCTTACCCAAGACTTCGTCCATACCATTCAGCAGCTTCTCGAGATCTTCTGCAGTCTCAGATAAAATAACAATATCATCGGCAAATCTCAAGGTTTTGATTTCGTCTCCTTGGATTGTGATTCCTTTTCCAAATTCCTCTTTGATTTCCTTTACTGCCTGTTCTATGTAAACATTGAAGAGGAGAGGGGATAAACTGCAGCCTTGTCTCACTCCTTTCTGGATTGCTGCTTCTTTTTCAAAGCCCTCGATTCTTATTACTGCAGACTCATTTTTATACAGATTTATACAGAACCATGTTATATAGGTAATTAGAGTATATTAAACACTGAATATGCCCATCAATTTGAGGGTTGTAATTGTTTACATGCAATATTGATAAACGTAGTTAACTGACAATGCAAGCAAACATCTGTTTCTGAAGTTCTGGCTGAAGTGCTTTGTTTACTGCCCTAGATAAGGAAGAACAAAAAGGAACTTCATGTTGGATATAACTGTTTAAATAAAGAATTGAAAAGCCAAAAATATGAGCGTTATCACTTTTTACCCCCCGAGCGTCTTCAATTAGTATTACTCTCTGTTCGATAAGGGACACACCAAGCTCAGAGGAACCCCCTAGCTCCAGGTTTTTCGAACAGGGGTACGCGTGCGTGGTTGTCGGCATCCCGATATGTTAAGGAGGACGTGTCATCAGTCTCGTTTCGCGGAAGTACCCTTAGGTTCCCCTCTTCAGCTACTGGTCCTCCGTGGAGGTTAAGGGGAAGGAAGGAGTTGTCCCAGGTAAGCGTAAGCCCAGTAGAACAAGATATATATATTTTACAATTTGTTTTACGTCGCACCGACACAGATACCCTTATGGTGATGATGGTAAAGGAAAGGCCTAGGAGTAGGAAGGAAGCGACCCTGGCCTTAATTACGGCCTGGCGTGAAAATGGGAAACCACGGAAAACCATTGTCAGAGCCGCCGACAGTGGGACTGGAGCCCAGTATCTCCCGGATGCAAGATCACAACTGCGAGCCCCCAACCGCACGGCCAACTCGCCCGGTAGAACAAGACTAGAGTAAGCATATTTCCTTTCTATAGGATGCGGTCTGTGTGTATTTTTGGAAGTAATCTAATTTATAAGGAGACAGCTCTGGAAGATTATGGGTAATAGATTCAAGTTGTATTATTACCCTCTATTCATCTCAAAATATTTTCCGACTTATAGAATCTACTGAAAATCTAGTCCTGACAGCCTCTATTCTTCGTCTACCACTTTTCCCACTCCTTGGTGGGGTCGCCCGTGAGGATTTGGCCCAGTTTTGCGGCTGGATGTCCTTTCTGACGCCAGCCGTATGTGGGGGGTATGCAGCACTATCCCTTCGCTCTTTTTCCTGCTTACGGAATCGGGATGTGGTGAGATGAAAGATAAAGATTATTAGGATTATTATTATGATTATTATTGCTTAAAGGGACCTAGCATCTAAGCCTTCGGCCCCTATAATCACCACGTAATGATAAAAAATAAAACGAAGTGAATTAATGTTTTAAAAACCAGCATAAGTACAAAAATTAAAATGAATCCAATATATAGGGTGTGATCAAAACGTTTCCGTATGAGGGCGTTGCTACAGCGGACATGCAACGTAGCGCGACTCCGATGCGGGTATACAAGCACGGACATGTAGGCAAGGGGATTCATGTGGCAGTCGTGTCGTGCCGAGGTGAATGCGTTAAATGCGGCCATTTAAATATGGCGACGTTATTACCAAATGCGTCCAAACAGGACCAACGTGCTGTTAATCTGTTCTTGGCTGCCAAAGGACAAACACCGGTCAACATCCATCGGAGAATGAAGGCTGTGTATGGGGCAGCATGTCTGTCGAAAACCACCGTTTTGGAATGGTGCACCAAGCTCCGTGTGGGTCGCGTTTCGACTCTAGACGCCGGGCGATCTGGGAGGCCAGCCTCATCCATTACGCCAACTCAAGTGGGAGACACTCGAGCACCCGCCCTGTAGTCCTGATCTCTACCCATGCGATTATCACGCATTCGGTTCCCTAAAAGAAGGCCTTGATGGGTCGACGTTTACTGACGGACAAGAATATGCAGTAGACGGTTACGGACTTCTTCACGCAGCAGGATACGGTGTTTTACCATCAGGGGATCTTCAACCTGGTGTGTCGGTGGGATAAGTGCCTACATGCTCACGCGATTGTTCATGACTCAGGACTGTACGGCCGTCGAACGGAAACATTTTGATCGCCCCTTATAGGTTATTATTTGTCCAGTACGGTGTAAGAACCAAGCATCAGGTCAAATTTAAAAAAGGTACTGGCAATAGGTTTCCATTAATTACAAATTTCGCAGAGATCACACTGTCTATTTGTGAATTTCCAAAAAGCATATGATAGTGTGAACAGGCACGCAATATGACAGGAACCGAAAAGGGCACAAGTTCCCAGGAAACTAATAAAACTAACACAAGCATCTATACAAGAAGCAACATGCTCAGTGCAAGTGAATGGAAAGAGGTCGGAGAAGTTCGAAGCGAAGACTGGAGTGCGACAGGGAGACTGTTTCTCCCCCCTTCTGTTTAATCTGGCACTAGAAAGAGTACTGATGAAAGTAACCAACCTAGAGACAGGAATTCAACTGGGTAGAAGAATCAGCACCCTGGCGTACGCGGATGATGTAGTACTGAGAGCACAGAATGGGCAAGATCTTGTTTTAAAAAAACAAGAGGTTTAAAGGAAGAAGCAATTAGTGTGGGCTTAAAGATGAATATGGAAAAGACCAAACACCTTGTAGTGAGCAGAGAAAACAATAACAAATCCACAGATGTGGATGGAGAAGTCTTTGAAAGATTAAAAGCATTTAAACATCTTGAGGCAGTACTGAGTGAGAGGAATGAAATAGACCAAGAAATAATGACTAGAATTCAAGCAGGAAACAGGTCAAGGTTTGCAGTCGGAAAGCTGCTCAAGTCCCGGCTTCTATCGAGACACACGAAGATAAGGATCTACCGGACTGTAATATAACCCGTGGTCCTATACGGAGCAGAGACCTGGACTCTGACCCAAAAGACAGAAAGAAAACTCATGACATTTGAGAATGCTGTGCTGAGACAGATTTTTGGACCAGTGAAGGATAGAGGAGAATGGAGGAAAAGAAAAAACTTAGAACTTCAGGAATTGTACAAATTGCTACATATTGTGGCAGTGATTAGAGGAGGATGAAGTGGTATGGACACGTAATGCGTCGAGAAGGTCAGATAACCAGGCAGGTGGCGGAAGAAATCATCAGAGGCAAAAGACCAAAGGGAAACTACGACTGAGATGCATAGATGGGGTCAGAGAGGATATGAGTAGAATGGGACTAAACGAAGAAGAATACACGGATCGAAAAAGGTGGAGGAGGCTAATTTGCGAGGCCAAAAGCCGACTACGGTTTCAAGTAAGTAAGTAGTAAGTTTAAGGGCCTTATAACTGGGTAACAACAACTTTGGCGTCTCAGCAGGCAACCAGCAGTCAATGTAAGCAACATATGCGGAATTTTCTTGAACCGAACCGTCACACCCATGCTCATTACTTGAAAGTACAAACACCGTATCAACAAAAACGTATAAATACAGGGTAGCTTAATTACAAATGTTTATGCACTAGGGAGGAAATAGTTTTAGTTTCCACGGAAACAGTTCTGATTCTTTGAATAATATTGTTATTGATAACTTGTTTATTTTCGACTATGAAGATTCTGAACTAATTAAATTTGCTAAGCCCTTCGTGGGACTTAATAATGTATGATTATATGACAAATATACTATGAGAAATAGTAACATACGAAAAGTGATACTTAACAGTTATTTATTTATTCGTATCAGAAGCATACATTTTACATTGCATAATGGTACTTAATGACATACATATCAAATAGTGTCTGCCCAAAATTTTGCCAAATCACGGGCATTAGGTGTTGCAGCCATCAAGTCCTCTATTGTGCAACTTAAAGGACACTTACTACAGTTCATGAAATGGGCTGTGGTTTGGTCTTCACCACATTCGCATTGCCTGGATGTGCCAGGAAAGCCCCACTTTACCATATTGGTTCTTGATCTACCAACCCCAGTGCGAAGCCTGTTCAGCGATTTCCACGTAGACCAATGTTCCTCGTGTCCTGGGGGGAGATGTTCAATTGGAAGCATCCAATCAGCAAGTTGAGGATTTCTAGTTCTCCATAATCTCAACCGTGTGGATTGGGCAGATTCGTTTAAATCTTCGGTTGTATTCAGGAAACTCCTCCTAGACCTCAATCTTCGGTGGGCAGGTTCATATCCATTTAATGGGTGTGCACATGAGGCAAGTGCTTTAGTTCTCTCATTCATGGATGCAACTTCTCTTCTTATATCTGGTGGGGCGATTCCAGCCAAACAGTAGATTCTATCTCGTGGAGTTGGTCTCAAGCAGCCAGTAATGAGTCGACATGTTTCATTTAGAGAAATGTCAACTTGTTTAGCATGACTTGATCTGTACCAAACAGGGCAAGCGTACTCTGCAGCGGAGTAACACAGACCCAGGGCTGTAGTTCTCAACGTCTTTGGATGTGTACCCCAATTGGTTCCAGACAACTTGCGAAGGATGTTGTTTCTAGCCGACACTTTCTGCTTGATGTTCATGCAGTGTTGTTTGTAGGTGAGAGCACGATCCAATGTTACACCTAGATATTTAGGTGTTGGGCAGTGATCTAGTTGAGTATCTTCCCATACTACCTGCAATTTCCTTGACGCCTGTCTGTTCTTTAAATGGAAGGCACATACCTGAGTTTTAGATGGGTTAGGCTTCAATTGATTTCCTCTGTAGTAGTAGGATAGTTCAGAAAGAGCCTCTGATAACTTTTCTTCTACAACCTCAAAGCAGTTTGCTTGAGTAGCAATAGCTCGATCATCCGCATATATGAAACTTCTGGTGCCAACTGGAAGAGGTTGGTCATTCGTATAGATATTAAAGAGCATAGGGGCGAGAACACTGCCTTGTGGCAGACCATTCTTTTGTTTCCTCCATCGACTTTTCTGATCCTGAAATTCAACGAAGAACCTACGATTTTGGAGAAGATTGCAAATTACTTGAGTCATCTTGTAATCTTTTGTCATGTTGTATAATTTGCGCAACAGTATACGATGATTAACTGTATCATATGCAACAGATAAGTCGATAAAAGCCACCCCTGTGATTTTATGATTTTCATATCCATCTTCGATATACTGTGTCAGATGGAGGACCTGTGAAGTACAACTTTTTCCTTTACGGAATCCTGCTTGCTCTGGAATAAGAAGTAGTTCAATGATTACAGTAAGTCTTTCCAGGATCATCCGTTCTAAGATCCTGTACAGATGACACAACAGTGAGATAGGTCTGTAATTTTTTGGATCATTTGGGTCTTTTCCTGGTTTGAGAATTGCGATTACTCTGGATTTCCTCCACACACGTGGTAATTTGCAGGTGTTTATACAATTGTTGTACAGTTCCAGTAACCATTGTTTAGCAACAGGTCCAAATTGCTTAATTTGCTCAACACATATTTCATCTAGGCCGGCAGCCTTACCATTCTTACACTGATTTATTGCTCTGTTCAGCTCAGATAAAGTAAAAGGTTTAGTGAGTGTATCTGTCTCCTGCTCATAATCCCTCTCAATTCCTTTATTCTGAAGCCGACATGGATTTGATGGTTGTCCATTTCGTAGAAGTTGATGTGCTATTTGGTTTGCTGTGACATTGGAATGTGTTGAAGTTTTATTAGGATCACTAATGAGTCGTCTAAGTAATCGCCAAGCTTTTTGACTACTTCTACCCATGCCAATCTCTTAACCATTGTGCCCGTTTTACTTCAGAAATAGAAGAAATTACTTGTTTTCCCATTGTGATGGTGTCACTGCTGAAAGGTTTTCTTCGAATAGTTTATGATACTCTGTTAGGAGGGCAGAGGTTTCTTGAGTTAGACCTTGTATGTAGTTTGTTCTACATCCTCTAGGGATTGTAGCTCTAGAACACTCCCTGATGATATTATTAAACTGTTCATACGCTTCTGGAATTGGATTGAGTGGTTTGATCTTATCTTCCAGTAAGTTGGTGAATCTTTCCCAGTTAGCTTTCTTAAAATTATATCTCCTTTTAAAGTAGACCTCTTGAGGTCTAATGGCAGCTACCAGTTGACACATTATTGGGCGATGGTGTGTATTCGGAATAGGAGCACATACAGATTTAACACACTGATGTGCTATTTTTTCGCTCACAAATATTAAGTCTGGATTATAACCCCGCTTCCATCTACCACTGTTAAAAGAAGAAGGGAGCTTGCTATCATGGATAAGAGACAGCTGGTGTTCCTCAGCTCATTCGAAAACATTCTCACCACTCTCGTTGTCTTGTTCATATCCCCAAGTACTGCTGTGGCTGTTGAAGTCGCCAATGAAGAAAGATACCTTCCAATCATCGAGATTGTTAGGTGGCATGAATGAGAATGTTACATTAGGAGGTTTATAGATGGAAACTATAACCGAATTGCTCAATTCCACTGCGATCAATTCTATATCATTTTCTTCTGTAATTGATGTGGAGAGAATCTGGAGATCTGGCTTGACGAAGACTGCACTACCATATCGTCCATGCGGTCTCTCTGCTGCCAATTTCATACCTGGTATTCTAGGACGTGGTTGGTGTACATCCCTGTGAGTTTCTTGTACACATATTACATCACAGTTTGTTGTTTGGCAAAGTTCTTGTAAGAGCTGTTGTTTACAAGTTGACATACCTTCTATGTTTATAGATATGATGGTCATTTTCGGTTCTGAAAAGAACCTTTCCCGACTTATGAATGTCATTATATAATAGTTGATGTTACTTCTGGATTGGAAAGATCAGCCGGTGTTAACACCTCACCGTTGCCCAGGGAACGCCCGAATGTAAATCATACACTCTTCGGGGAGGCTCTTTCCGTGTCCCCCACTTAACAGTAAAATGCAAATAAATGCCGAATAGATTATTGCCGTGCGGCGCTGTTCACAGTACGGTCCGCACCTTAATTACATAAGGAGTACGATCTTCAACAACGCATGTCAATAATGTCATACGAAGTATTATACCTGCTGTGAGGGCTTAGGTGCCTTCTCCATGTCGGAAGTTACACTGCTGTTACAAGAAGAACCAGGTCAGCGAGGTAGATTTATTTCTGTAACCGAACTCCTTCGATAGCAGAACTGCTGTATGCAACCAACATCCTCCCAAGTTGTTACCAAGATGGACGTGAAGTTGACTGTCGATGGACGTCATCATATGATTCTGAAGTCTCCACCTGGCCATCAGAAGATTTTGCAATCGCCAGCTTATTAATAGGAAAATTTGGAGTCGCTAGCCGACCATCATAAGATTTTGTAGTTGCCAGCTTATCATCATAAGGTATTACAAGCCGAACATGAGAAGATTTTGGAATCGCCAGCCGATCAGAAGATTTTGGAGTCGCCAGCCGGCCATTAGAAGATGTTGGAGACGCCAGGTGACCATCAGAAGATTTTGAAGTCACCAGATGATCATCAGAAGATGTGAATTAGCCTAAGATGTGTGTTTGTATGTGTGTGGGTGTGTGTGGGTCTGTGTGGGTGGGTGGGTTTGTGTGGATAGGTGGGTTTGTGTGGGTAGGTGGGTTTGTGTGTGTGTGTGTGGGTGGGTTTGTGTGGATAGGTGGGTTTGTGTGTTGGTGGGTTTGTGTGTATGTTTGTGGGTGGGTGCGTGGGTGCTGGGTTTTACCGGAAGTAATGTACGAACGTCAATATGTAACAGATCTCATACATTAGAATATTATTGGGTAAGGGAGAATTTATTAATCGGTTAGAGTGTCTGGCTGTTGTATGGGTGGTACTGAGTTCAATTACGAGCCCTGTACAGGGTTCTTCTCGCCTAAGGTGGTGCCTGCTATGCCAGGACTCACACAGCCCAGAATAAATAATTGAGGTACTACTTATACAATCGGTACAGAGCTCCAAGGGCGAGCACTGTAGAAGGGTCTGTCTATTTGGGGCTGATGACCTAGATGTTAGGCCCCTATTATTATCATCATCATCATCATCATGAAAAATACCGACGAAAGATAGCTGCAGTACAGCGGAGATCAGCTTTAAGAATTACAGAAGGTGGCTTATGGCAAACGAATGGAACGATGGCATCAAAGATGCACGAGGAGAATGGATTAAGCGGCTGATAGCACGTTTAGCGAACTGGGTAGCACGAGCTCACGGAGAAGTTAATTACGTATTACCTTACGCAGCTCTTGACAAGCCACGGATACTTTAGAAAATTTCTACATAGAACAGGCAAGCAAGCAGTCTGTTGTGTGTTTATTGTAATGATGCTGACGATGTACTTAACATCTTTTCTTTTTGTACGTGAGCATTGATCTACACGAAGATGATGTTTATTTATTTATTTATTTATTTATCATGCCTTTGTAGGTGGCGAAGTTAGGGCTCTTGGCCCTCTCTTACACTTAACCACTGTACACATCATTGAGAGCAGAGTTTGAGTACATATTATATAATAAATGATAACCTACACAAAAATACCTTACACTTTTCTAACTCACATTCATACGATCATTCATTCTTTCCAGTCATACAAGTTATTAGTCAGCTGCATTCAGCAGGTAGTCTCGGCAAGCAGTCTTAAATTTAAGTAATGAAGTGGAATTTCTGACGCTGACAGGCAGGGAATTCCAAAGTCTAGAACCCGCCACAACAAAGGAGTTGTTGTACATGGAGGAGCGGTGAACAGGAATAGAAAGGGAGGAACCAGAGCGGGTATTGCTGCTGTGAAAGGAGGACAAATACTTAAGCTGGGATGAAATGTATAGTGGTCTGTCTTCAGAGAGCAGTCTGTATATCTGTATCAGTATGTGATACATCCGTCGTTTGTCAGGTTTTAGCCATGAAATAGTGTGATAGTATGGGGTGACATGTGTATCATAACTCAGACTGTATATAAATCTAAGGCAACAATTAAGCGCTCGCTGAAGTTTCGAAGTCTGCTCTTTTGTTGCGTCTACCAGAATGACGTCACAGTAGTCGAGGACGGGAAGCACTAGCGTTTGTATGAGTTTGGCTCTCACATTACAAGGTAAAATATCGCTGTTTCTTTTAACCGAATGAAGTATCGAAAATATTTTTTTACACACATTCTTAATATATTCAGACCAATTTAAAGTTTCGTTCATTGTCACTCCTAGATTTCTCACAGTTTGGCTGAATGGGATAACTCTACCATTCAGTATAACTGAAGGAATAGTTTCGTATCTTAGTGTGGCCAACAATTTTTGAGAGCCAATAATGATTGCTTGCGTCTTGGAGGGATTAAGGAGGAGGGAATATTTCAAGGAGTCGCTGAAGGTCAGCATTGATGCCTGCTATGGCATGCGGCAAATCAGAGGTCTTACAGTGACAGTCAATTTGTAAGTCGTCCGCAAAAAGATGGTAGCTACAATTCTTTAAATTAGAGGAAATGTCGTTTATATACAAAATAAAGAGCAATGGGCCTAAAACACTACCCTGCGGCATGCCTTCCTTCCTGGTTCGCCAGTGAGAGGTTTGATCAAGGGTTATAATTCGTTGCGCGCGATTTTTGAGGTACGATGAAAAGAAATTAATAGTTCGTTGATCGAAGTAGTAAGATTGCATCTTGTTTAATAGAGTCTGGATGTTTATAGTGTCAAATGCGCTACTGAAATCGAGGAGAGTAAGTATTGTCACTAGTCTTTGGTCCATTGCGTGCCGTATGTCATCAGTAGGGCCCGGATTTATATGCACTAAAAAACCTGAAAATATGCATGCAATTATGCACTAAAAAGTTACAATATATGCACGGAAAATAAGGAAATATGCTCTTAAAAACATGCAATTTTATTCACTTACCTATTTACAGGTATCATTTATTGCAAAAAGATGCATCACAATAGGTAACTAGTAGTCTTTCAATGTTTTCTGGAGACAAACTATGTCTGTTGTCCGTCAAAATGAGTTTATAGGCTGAAAATGATCGTTCTACATCAACTGACGTAATTGGACAGTACTTATACATGGGCACCAACGTTTCGGAGCATACATCTGGCAAGGGTACCCTAGTTCCACTCAAGTATTGACAATTAACTTAATCGTCTTCAGTCCTGGGTTCGAATTCAACACCTTTTCTAACTTGCATTTAATCTTCTCTCCAATTTCGCCTGGAGCGTAATTCAACGAAGATGCAGCTTTTTCAACGAGATCAAGTGATTCATGGAGGGGAGTACCAGAAGATTCTAAGCTCTCAATGGCTTTTGAAAGTTTAGAAAAATGTGCATGAATGAAATTCACATCTTGATAAACAGTAGCGGTTTCAAACACACCTTTTGCATCACGGACACACGCAATATGTTCATCTTCAAGTTTTGTAACCACTTCTTTCACTTCATTAAAATGTTCCTGATAAAATGATACTGCAGATAACCATGTCCCCCACCTAGTCAGAACAGATTCAGGTGGCAAAGGAACTTCAGGTAGACAATCTTTGTAGAGCTGGACACGAGCTGGTGCTTTCAGAAACAGTTTCTTCCCACATCCAATTAAATTGTTAACAGCTGGAAACTGTGCGCGTGTTTCTTCTGCAATGCGGTGTAATCCGTGCGCTAATCAGGTTACGTGTATGAGTTTTGGATAAAATACTTGGAGGGCCTTTGCTGCTTTTAACGTATACGAAGCTGCATCTGTGAGCAGTACAAGCACTTTACAACAATTAGTCTCAATTTCAGGTGGCCACAATAGTCGCAGAGAATCATTTACAAATCTTGCTATTGTGCTATGGTTGGTTTTCTCTAGTACTTTACAAGCAAGAAGATGTGGCTTACCGGGTTCGTCTGGATGTAATTTACCAACCACGAAATTTGCTATGTAACGGCCACACGAATCCGTTGTCTCATCCACCGATATCCAGACACAGTTCCTTTCGATATCAGAACGGATCACTTCCAGGGTAGATTCATACAGCGGGGGTAGGTAATTTTTCCTAAGAGTTGATTCATCTGGTATTTTTTGATTTACGCAATATTTCTCGAGAAATGATCGCAGAACTGGATTGTTTAATTTATTCCATGGAATGTTGCTGCATACGAAAGCCCTACAAAGATCATTTGAAAATATATTAAGACTACAGGACTTGGGCTTTACCTGTGTAAGAAGTAGTTGTTGTGGTGTGCTCCTCCTTTGCTTTAATATGAGCAGTTGTTTTTGAATGCTGTTCAAGCTGAAATTTCTTTTCACATTTCACTTCCTTTGAGCAAACTTGACAGTACACGATGACACCATTTGTTGAATAGTCCCTATTACCGGACACCCACTGATTTAGTAAATCTCTTCTGCTGCTCTTTTCCTTAGGCATTTTTTAAAAACTAACACTTTTGAAATTAGATGCAGGGCATTAAAATGGAACGTAACTAGTGAACTGAAGATACTTCTGTCCTGACCAAGTGCCCAGGCCCCTGAGATTATTATCTGCTGTGGTAGAGAAAGGAATTCAGGGAAGTCCAGCCTGCCTACCCACACCTAAGCTATCTGTTGCCATTGTCAGTTATGAAAGTAAAGTGCCGTTACACAGACAGTCGAAAATACCAACTAGCGAGAGATGCACATAAAATAGGCAACTAGCTAGGGATGTACAAAACAGATTTATTTTAGTAGTTCTTGTAATTATCCTTAAATTTAGACATTATATACCGGAATATGCTGTTACGTCTAGAATATGCACTAACCCTCAAAATATGTCAAAATATGCAATTGCATATGCGCATATGCATTTTTAAAAAATCCGGGCCCTAGTCATCAGTCACTTTGAGCAGGGCAGTTGCTGTGCTGTGTCCCTTCTTGAAGCCAGATTGCAATGGGTCTAGGAGAGAATGGTTATTTAAGTATTCCAACACCTGCTCGTGAACCAGACGCTCGAGTGCTTTGGAAATCGCTGGTAAGATAGAAATTAGTCTGTAGTCGGATGGTAGGGAGGGGTCAGGTTTCTTAGGCACAGGGATAATATTAGCTAGTTTCCATAGTGAAGGAAAGGTTCCGTTTTTAAGGCAGTAGTTGAAAATGTGGGTAATAATTGGTAAAACAGCACCAATAATGTTGTGTAAGAAAGTTATAGGGATATCATCCACTCCTCTGGCTTTTGATTTGATAGAATATAATACTTTTTTAACTTTATTAGCAGTAACAGGGTGGAATGTGAAATGTTGTTTGTCAGGTAAAGGGTTCATAACGGGGTTGGGTACTGAGTTTGGGGAATTTAGTACATTAGGTGGTGTTCTTTCTTCAGTAAAAAATTCATTTAACTTATCGAGTGGTATGTCTGGCACATGGGGCTGTTGTCGAGGTTTCCCTATGCCTAAGGAACGAAGCGCGTTCCAAGCACTGCCAGAATTCATGTTTGCAGTCATGTTTTTCAAATATGTAAATTTACGGTTTCTAACGAACTGTTTAACTCTATTTCTAAGGACCCGATAATTTTCGAAGTCACTTTGGTCACGAGTTCGTTTAAATCGTCGGTAAAGTGCATCGCGGTGGGCCATCATGTTTTTTATTTCACTATTTAGCCAGGGACAAGATGGGCGTGTAACTTTTATCTGTCTCTTAGGGGCGTGTTTATCGTACAGAGTGATTACAAGGGAGTTGAACTTGTCTACTTTCGCGTCTATATCGTCCAATAGGAGTATGTCATTCCAGGGTAGATTGTAAGCGTCATGTCTTAACTCGTCCATATCCATGTCTTTTGTGTTTCTGGAAATAACATACTTAGGTTTATATTTTGGCATTCGGAGGGAGTAGGATAGGTAGATAAGGTCATGAGTGGAGATGGCTGGGACTGGGATCTGGCCGTGAGTTATGACTTTGTTTGGGTTATTTGTCACAATGTGGTCAATAAGCGTGTGTGTTTCGTAGTTTTCTGTGTAAGTATGATTAGTGGGCTCTAAACGGAGAATGGTCATATCACAGGAAGAAAACATGTCAATAAATTGCTTAGTTTCGTGCGTTTCAGTAAGCAGGTTAATGCTGAAGTCACCTACGGCAATAATATGCTCGTAGCTAGGCAGTTGAGCAAGGAGAACTGACACCAGAATCTATTGTTCTAGCGATGTTACGGAGCCAGGAATGTTGAGATCAGATAGCTGCGTAAGCAGAAAGTATCCTACGAGAGAAAGAGAGTGATTTGGATGGTAATGAACGTCAGTAAAGAAGAAACGAAGAAAGAAGAAGCCTGAGTGGGCAAAAGCACGATACCGGAGAGCGGATTCCGGGGCGGAGGTGCACAACGTGGGAAAGGGTGTGTGGTTTTTAGTGGGTAAGAATCCCACACGCTTGTGGAGTGCGGACCCTTCACAAGTGTCTCGTGAAAGATTTTCCACACTCCCTCGTAAAAAAAAAAAAAAACATTATCATCATCATCATCATAATACATTTAATTCAAAATCAACCCAATATCCCCCTCCCACCTTCAGAACCTCATTGTCCTTAAGTTTCTTCTTATGATGATATACGGGCAGGCGGAGGCGACATAGTACACTGGTTGGTCACCACGCTTCTGGGGGAGCGGGGTGGTGCTCTCCCAGCCACACAACACTCAAAAGGTTTTGTGAGTGCTTTCCTCTAAATTTGTGTTTGAACGAAATCTGTTGCTATTTAAAAAAGTAGCCCAATCTACTGCTGTACTAAACTATGATGTGTCACCCAGATCTCAGAAGACTTAAATCAAATGTAATATTCTCAATAAATCTAATGTTGTTTTTACATGTTTTACACTGTGACAATAAAACTGATTTTATAACTTTAACAACATGTATTTGTGTATAATTAATACATACAGAGAAGATCACATTTACAATTTAAATAAGGTGGTTGCTGACGTAGAATATAAATGCAAACGTTGATACGTTGAGTGAATATCGATGACCTACTTCTAATAAGACGTACCTGAGAATGCACTTCCTATCCAGTAATTTTCTTAAAACTCTTCACGCTTCCCAGCCATATATGGCTATGCAGTCTACCAGAACAATTTTCGTTGTGTTCCTTTTTCTCTGCACACGTGCAAATCGATGAAATCTTACAAGTTAAAAACCAAAAATATATAGTATTCAAAATAGAAACAGGCGTAGTTCAGGGTTCAGTCATAGGGCATTTTCTCTTCGTCGTGTATATAAATGATAAGTGGACTTACAATGGATATGGTTCACAACAGAAAAGAATTTAGAAGCCGAGTGGACAGCATCAAAACATTCCAGGAGAAATGTAGACCCAAACTGGTCATATCTGAGAAAGAAAGGAAGATCAGAAGTGAAAGGATAAAGAGGTTCTGGGAGGAGAAGAAGAAGAAGAAGAAGAAGAAGAAGAAGAAGAAGAAGAAGAAGATGAAGAGAAAGCCTTAAGTTAAATGCGGTCCTTAGGCGGCCAAATTCGGAAACAAGAATAATTTACCCTGCAGGTCAGCAATCTATGCAGATGATATCGCTGTCATAACAAGTGGTAAGGAGTTAACAAATGTGGAAAATAAAAGGTTAGAGATGCTACAGAAATCATCCAATTGGTTGCAGGCTGATAAACTATTTTTGAATAGTAACAAAACAGAAGTCCGCCTCTGTGGTGTAGTGGTTAGCGTGATTAGCTGCCACCCCCGGAGGCCCGGGTTCGATTCCCGGCTCTGCCACGAAATTTGAAAAGTGGTACGAGGGCTGGAACGGGGTCCACTCAGCCTCGTGAGGTCACCTGAGTAGAGGTGGGTTCGATTCCCTCCTCAGCCATCCTGGAAGTGGTTTTCCGTGGTTTCCCACTTCTCCTCCAGGCGAATGCCGGGATGGTACCTAACTTCAGGCCACGGCCGCTTCCTTCCCTCTTCCTTGCCTATCCCTTCCAATCTTCCCATCCCTCCACAAGGCCCCTGTTAAGCATAGCAGGTGAGGCCGCCTGGGCGAGGTACTGGTCAAACTCCCCAGTTGTATCTCCCGACCAAGAGTCTGAAGCTCCAGGTCACTGCCCTTGAGGCGGTAGAGGTGGGATCCCTCGCTAAGTCCGATGGAAAAACCGAACCTGGAGGGTAAACAGATGATGATGATGATGATGATGATGAACAAAACAGAAGTTATTTCTTTTCACTTAATTAAATTAACTTTAATGAACATAGTTCTGTCAAGTTATTGGGAATACATTTGGATTCTAAGTTAACCTGGTATACTCACAAAAGTTACGTAAAAGACTGTCTAGAGGGATACTTTTACTTCGAAGGCTGAAAGAGTCAGTTAATAGTAATCATATGTTGTGTGCATACTATGCATTCTTCCATTCATATTTGCCATACGGTACTATATTGTGTGGAAATTCGACAGACGCACATGATGTGTTTAAGTAGCAAAGGAAGGCAATAAGATGTATAAAAGGAAAGGCCAACAGGGAGCCATGAGGCCCATGTATCGAAGAACTTGCTATTATGACTCTCCCATCACTATACATATTTCATTGCATTCTTAATTTCAAATAAAAACTCGATGATCTGACATCTCGTAGAAATATTCACTCATACGATACACGAAGAGGGAATGACTCAGATTTACCACACGTTAGATTGATAAAGACGTAATTCATTTGAATTTACTTTATTATAAGACATGTCTAAAAATAAAATATTAATATTCAAATACGAAGTATAGCAAACTTACACCTAATAAATTAATTACAACATCAACCCTTCAAGTACATGTATTTTCTTGCCCGGCAATATTAGTTACGTTCTTATAACCCTAACTACTATTGATTTACATTCTTAATAGTGAACTCCAGAGTGTTGGCTGAATGGTCAGCGTACTGGCCTTCGGTTCAGAGATTCCCGGGTTCGATTCCAGCCCGGGTCGGGGATTTTAATTGCTTTTGATTAATTCTTCTGCCTCAGGGATTGGGTGTATGTGTCCGTCCCAACCCTCTCCTCACCATATTCAGCACACTATCAACCACCACAGACACACGCAATAGTAGTTACATCTCTCCATATAGGGTTGGCGTCAGGAAGGGCATCCGGCCTAAAACAGGGCCAAATCCACATGTGCTTCGCAGTTCACACCCGCGACCCCACAGGTGTGGGAAAAGCGGTAGGAAAAGAAGAAGAAGAAGAGTGTGTATACGGAAACAACAAAATTGCTTAACTTGATGCTGTACATTACGTTAGCGTTAGTTCCTAGTGAACGTGCTATGTGTGCCTTCAAACGAATTAAAACCTAACTTAAGGAATTCGATGACCAACCAGAGAGTGTCTAACTTGGGAACTTTAGCTATAGAGAAGGAACTGCTGTGGCATCTTAGCAAGACGTCTGACTTCAAGACGAGAGTAATAGATATATTTGCTGAATTGAAGGGTAGGCGGGAGAGCCTCCGCGGCTTAGATGGCAGCGCGTCGGCGTCTCACCGCTGGATACCGTGGTTCAAATCCCGGTCCCTACATGTGAGATTTGTGCTGGACAAAGCGGAGGCGGGACAGGTTTTTCTCCGGGTACTTCGGATTTCCTTGTCATCTTTCATTCCAGCAACACTCCCCAATATCATTTCATAGCATTTATCAGTCTTTAATAAATCACCTTGAGAGTGGCGACCCCAATCTATTTATTTATTTATTTCTTATGTCTCTTATTAAATCTACATAAAATGAAAGTCTGCACTATTTAGCGTGCACATTGCCTGGCTCTATCTTATTTATATATACATGTCCCCTGCTATGGAGGGTAAGAGAAGTAGAGGGAGACCAAGACGACGATGGTTAGACTCGGTTGCTAACGATTTAAAGATAAGAGGTATAGAACTAAATGAGGCCACAACACTAGTTGCAAATCGAGGATTGTGGCGACGTTTAGTAAATTCTCAGAGGCTTGCAGACTGAACGCTGAAAGGCATAACAGTCTATAATGATAATGTATGTAATGTATGTAATGTATGTATGTATATAAAACCCTTTGGCTCACTGACTAACATAAATGTTTACCAACTTCTGCATGAGATAGAAACTTGAAATTTGGCAATGTGATAACTATTAGCCTGTCACCTACGGAAAAATTCCAAGAAATTCAAATGTTTATTTTTGCCCCTCTCCCCCCAAACAATATGGCGGACACCATGATGCAGTGCTCTCCAAAATTAAAATTTGGCAGCGTTATAGCTACTATCCTGTAACCAACACAGAAATTGCAACAAGTTCATATATTTAATATTTTACCCACTAAAAAGTCGAAATATTAAGCCAAATTTAATGACGGTGCAGACTTTTGTTTCGAGATATCTTGTGGCTGAACGGTAATTGACATCAGTATACAGATTGCAATTCTTAACCTAAAATAAAATGATCTACAACTTGGGTCCTATGACTTATTGTCGTATCTCGACCCTTTCTATCTTAGATTGACCTTCATTTTCCAGGTTTTGGTCAATTTTGTTAAATTTCCATCATTTATTTTACTGATTCACACACTCATAAGACAGATAGATGCACGAAATTCATCACGCTCATTGGAACGATTATTGGCCATATGCAGACCGACTTTCATTATTCTAGCTGCCTTGAATGTATGCGAAAACGGAAGGAATATGTGGAAACATTAATCAAATTTCAGCCTAATTTATGCCCCTTAAGCAATTTATGGTGAAGCCCATGGAGATACGGCATAACTTCAAACAACCATAATTGTAGGTCGGTCCATCGTTGATCTGCCTGCCAAGTTTCAAGACTGTAGCTGTCTGCTAAGTTTGCAAAATAATTTTTCAACTTGTGAAAAGTGGACGAAATTTGACATGGATCGAAACGTTCATTTCTTTCTATGGTATAAATAGCGGAGGTACAACAACATGTATAAGACAATAATGTAGGCGACTAAAACGGTCGTCTGATGCCGCAATCCGTTTCTCGATACGACGTACCGTTTGGCAGCAAGAAATTTCCAAATGAAAGTCTGCTCTGTTTAGCGTGCACATTTCCTGGCCCTATCGGCAACCGGTGATAACTATTAGGCTGTACCCTAGGGGAAAATTTCAATAAGTCAAAATTTTTAATTTTCACCCCTCCCCGCCAAACAAAATGGCGGACGCAATTTCCGGGTGCACTAGAAAATTGAAATCTGGCGAAATTATAGTTGTTACCCTGTAACTTTTTAAATTTTTACCTCTGAAAAATATCGAAACATTCAGGCAAATTTCATGCCGTTGCAGACCTTTGTTTCGAAGTACTTTCTGCCTGAACAGCAATTCCAATCAAAACTGGATAGCACTTTCTGTACCTGGAATGAAGAGATCTATAAATTTGATCCTATGAAAGTTTCAAGACTGTAGCTGACTATTAAGTGAATAAAATAATTTTTCAACTTGTGAAATTTGCCCCACTTCCAAAAAATTTACTACTGTCCATACAATAAATCGCCAGTATACGAGAAAATATATTAGCACCAAACATGCCGGCCAGTAACAGGTCCGTCCGTTGGCACAGTCCGTTTGTAGATGCGACATACCGTTTCGCCACAGTCTATTTCGAAATGTCCATCTGTAATGTAGAGTATTCGGGGGTTTGGGGGCGGAGCCGCCAACGAGCGAAAGCGAGTTATTACATAAAACCAGAAGGCTAACTCACTCAGTGACATTAATATTTACCCACTTCCAAATGAGCAAATGAGCTAGAAACTTAAAATTTGATAAACAGGTAGCTATTAGCTTGTATAAAATAAATTAAGATTTTGCTTCCTAACAACAGTAGTATAATACCTACGAAGAAATTAAAATACAATAAATTACAATACTTATGTTACCATTGATGCTTTCAAGGTCCGTAAATGTAGACATGATATAGTCCTTTTGGGCTTTTGCCGTTTCGCAGAGAAATTTGCTCCGTGTCTTCAGAAGAAAATCTCGACTGTTCACGAGAAAGTGTTCCTGAGGCAACACTAAGAGCTGTGCAATTTAACAAAACCTTTGTCATAACGTGTACTACTTCATGTAGAATTCTCTATAAACTGTAGAAGTCTGTAGCGAAGCACGGGTACATCAGCTGGGAATTTATACAACACTATTTATCTTTCATTGTTTTATATGTTTTAGTTAAAATCTGTACCTTCTCTTGCATGAGGCTCGTTCTTCTTCTTCTTCTACCCCACCTCCAACCTGAAGACACAAAGCTTCTTTAATAAATGATTAAGGAAGCGCAAAGTCGAGTTCAAAATCCGATATTTTGCTTCCTCTGTGCTCTCTTTGAAGTTAAATATAGACCATCACTTGTCGTCCTGAAATAGCAGCTAATAAAGTCATCACATCACCTTTGTGACGCATGTGCAGTAGGTCTCCGACACAGCGATGTGCACTGAGTGATGAGATATGATACACTGGTGTTCATGAAGACTTCAACACAAGGCCGTGCGGTTTGTTTATTATGCGGCCCAGAAAACATGATTAACTTTGCATGAGTGAAATATCTGCAGACTATAGCAATAAACAATATGTCTACACCTGACTTCTCTAACCTGCCATTCTCGTCTGGACATCGGACCAAATACCATCTCAATGTTGTCCTGCAAAGAGCCTTCTAAGACTTATATTCTGGTCCATATTTCACTGATATAAGCTGGTAAAGTGTTTTAATGTTGCATCTAACATTTGATTATGTTCTGGACATTTTCATTGAGTATCATATCTGGCGATTTAGTGGGCCATGCTGGATGTGAATATGTTATTATCAGAGCTGGGAAGTAATTGAGTAAAAGTAATAAAATGACTTGTAACGAATACTATTTTACTAATTTTTACTTGCAATCTTTTCTTTTTAATTTAGAAACATTCCTTAGCAGACAAAGTAGGTGTCCCCACACTACGAAAAAGGCAAAATTAAGCAATTTCCTCAATTATGCCGAAAGTTGAAGGGCTAAAGGGCTAAAGAGTCTTGGATAGCTCTATCAAACTAAAAAATTCGAAAATCACTTCCGGCCTAAATGCAGTTCCGAAAAACAGGCTAAAATCGCTTGTTTCTTTACTCGTTTTGTTTTTATTCAAATCCTAGCCAAATTAACTCATTTACATAATTATTTCTGTAATTTGTTCCTTGGTTCAATACCCTCAGGCATTTTTTAATTTTTTGGAAAATGTCCACACCGAGTGCAGTTATAGGGCTTAAGTGAAACAATGCATTGACTCACATTAGCGCTCGTAGTGGGCGGTTCCATGGCTAAATGGTTAGCGTGCTGGCCTTTGGTCACAGGGGTCCCAGGTTCGATTCCCGGCAGGGTCGGGAATTTTAACTATCATTGGTTAATTTCTCTGGCACGGGGGCTGGGTGTATGTATCGTCTTCATAATCATTTCATCCTCATCACGACGAGCAGGTCACCTACGGGAGTCACATCGAAAGACCTGCACTTGGCGAGCCGAACATGTCCTCGGACACTCCCGGCACTAAAAGCCATACGCCATTTCATTTCAGCGCTCGTAGTGGTAGAACAAGCAAACTTCTAATCTAATCGACCGGATTGTAATTTTTAGGAATAAATAAAGAATATATTCTCATACTTTATTATATTTTGTTTACCTAAAATTCGTAGCTCATATCCCTAGGGTGTTTTCAACATTGGATTTTTTACCTGAAGGGGTAGAACTGTGGATTTTTAAATGTAATTTTTTCTAGTAATTTAATTATTGAAATAGAATTGTACTCGTTATGTTCCAGTAACTGACATACATCGCATGAAAGCAAAAATTGGGGAGAGAATTAACTGTTGATGAAGATAACTTTTTCAATTGCATTACAGCAGGAGCAGTAGCTTCGCCAGGGCTGGGAGAGGCACTTTCTTACCTCTTCACTAAAAAGACATGAGACTTACCGTACATTCACACTAGGCAAATGTCGTTTTCTTCCCCCCAAATGGCGGAAGCTACACCATTTAATACGAGAACCTCTACACACATTCGCGTGTGATTCACGGCGCCCACTCATCCTCTCGCCTTTTCTTTACTTTTCGCTGTAACCAAGTTGAGACCATACACCTGTCCTATTTCACCGTCGCCATAAGAACTCTCTGTGTCGGCGGGACGTAAAGCAAGTTGAAAAAACAAGAAAACAAATAACTTCCCGTACAATATCGATCACTACTAGTAGTGTTCTTCCGTATTACAGCCTATTCTAGATGCCTCTGTGGATCCGTGGTAGAATGTCGGCCTCCGAATCCCAAGATAGCGGGTTCAAACCCGGCAGAGGTAGTCGGATTTTTGACGGGCGGAAAAAAGTCCATTTGACACTCCATGTCGTACGATGTCGGCATGTAAAAGATCTCTGGTGATACATTTGGTATTTACCCGACAAAATTAATTAAATCTCAGCCATAGACGCCAAGAGAGATCCGGTTTACTCGGTCTGCCATCTAGCGGACTTAGAGTAAAACGGAACGTCGAAATTGACGAGCAGACAGCCAGATGGCGTCAAATCGAAATGCCTACACACGGTAGCTGAGGCCATACGATTATTATTATTATTATTATTATTATTATTATTATTATTATTATTATTATTATTACAGCCTATTCTTTATCAATCGCCAGGCTCCTTCCAGCTGTTATCACTACAGGAGGGAGCTATTATCTTTATTGTTACAAATTCTTATTATTATCGTGAGTAGCCTGGCGAGTCTATGGCACCGAGCTCGATAGCTGCAGTCGCTTAAGTGCGGCCAGTATCCAGTATTCGGGAGATAGTAGGTTCGAATCCCACTGTCGGCAGCCCTGAAGATGGTTTTCCGTGGTTTCCCATTTCACACCAGGCAAATGCTGGGGCTGTACCTTAATTAAGGCCACGGCCGCTTCCTTCCCACTCCTAGCCCTTCCCTGTCCCATCGTCGCCATAAGACCTATCTGTGTCGGTGCGACGTAAAGCAAATAGCAAGAGTCTATGGCAATCGCCGAATACAACAGGCTCTACCGGGCAGTGATCTTTGCCTGGAGGGCCCACTATACCTATCATAGCTTGTTCATTACTTATAACTGTAGATTAGATTTATTCCCAGGGCTAACAGCTCTCCGAAAGTGAATTGACCGTGGGCCATTTGTTTCCAAATACTATATTGTTTTGTTTAATCTAATTATTATTTTGTCATTCTTCTTAAGCAGGGGAGTTTATACATTCTGTATTTGCTTAGACTATTATGGTTTTGAACACTGTATTGGGCGAAGGCCTGTAAAGTTCAATAAATCCTACTACTACTACTGGGCGCGTTCTTAGAACTAGACGCGGTGTTCCTTCAAGTGTCACTGTAGATCGTCTTATAAGCAAATGTGAAGATGTACAGTACATTGGTTTAGCGATGATAATGTTTAATAACCACAAACTACAGTATAAACCAGCTTAAACCAAATTACACAAGTATGCGCTTTTCATTTGAGAAACAGGGAAATCACTCCCAAATTTAAGTAGTATGGTCAGGAGTCGAACTGCAAAACTGTGACACTCAAAAACCTGGGAGTGACGCTCGACATATCTCTTACTTTCAAGAAGCACTGCATGAACTACAAGTCCTCAAGAAAATGGTCGGATTAAAGTGGGGAAGTCATCCTGAGACCATCCGAACTTCTGCAATGAAGGTATGTTATCCCGCAGCAGAATATGCCTGTCCTGTTTGGTATAGTTCCACGCATACCAAACAGGTGGATGTAGCTCTTGATGAAACCTGGCTGCCAGTGGCGGGTCGTGACATTTTACTCTGGCAGGGCTGTGCCGCCATCTCTTTCCCCTCCCTAGTCGGTCCAGCTTTCACTGACCAACACCACGACATTTTAGATGAATAATAATAATCCGAAATGCCTCCGTGGCTCAGACGGCAGCGCGTCGGCCTCTCACCGCTGGATACTGTGGTTCAAATCCCGGTCACTCCATGTGAGATTTGTGCTGGACAAAGCGGAGACGGGACAGGTTTTTCTCCGGGTACTCCGGTTTTCCCTGTCAACTTTCATTCCAGCAACACTCTCCATTCTCATTTCATAGCATCTATCAGTCATTAATAAAATCACTTTGGGAGTGGCGAACCCATCGTACTAATAGCCTATATATGACTCATTCATTTCATTCCTGACCCGGTCAATGACTGGAAAACAGGTTGTAGGTTTTCATTTTCAATAATAATCCGATGACATTGGCTGAATAGAAATCTGCTTGCACTACAATAAATAAATTAATTAATTAATTAACTACACTACAATGGCATTTATGCAGACATATTAACAGGCTAACAGCTAATGGAATCCCGGCTACTATGGCAGTGCACTGTTTCCCTGTGAACAATCACAAGTGACAATAACGACATTCATGAAAACAAATAAACAGCGCACTCCCGAATTTCTATCTCCTTGCTCAAATTTCAACGTATTTAACATCTTTAACAATTTAACCATTCTACAAATTGTGCCGTACGTTATGGTTACATTTTGAATATTTTAGCTTCTTTATAGAACTGAATTGTTTAAATAGTCAGTATAATGGAATTCATTGTTTTGTAAAATGCTTTGGAATTAATCTCTAACAACAATTAATATAAGACGTGAGGGAAAACCTAGGTACGTTGTAAAGTGGTTGGCGACGTTGCCGAGGGCTCCATCGTTCAGCGCTTACACCCGCCTGCACTCTTCTTACCCCTGACAAGCCCATATCGTCCTTCCAGTCTCCTGACGCACCCCACACACTTGCTAACTCTAGGGACCTACTGAGGGCTCTGCCGGACAGACCATACACCCGCCTGCACTCTTCTTACCCCTGACAAGCCCATATCGTCCTTCCAGGCTCTTGACGCACCCCGCACACTTGCTAACTGTAGGGACCTACTGAGGGCTCTGCCGGACATACCATACACCCGCCTGCACTCTTCTTACCCCTGACAAGCACATATCGTCCTTCCAGTTCCCTGACGCACCCCGCACACTTGCTAACTCTAGGGACCTACTGAGGGCTCTGCCGGACAGACCATACACCCGCCTGCACTCTTCTTAGCCCTGACAAGCACATATCGTCCTTCCAGGCTCCTCCCGCACCCCACACACTTGCTAACTCTAGGGACCTACTGAGGGCTCTGCCGGATAGACCATACACCCCCCTGCACTCTTCTTACCCCTGACAAGCCCATATCGTCCTTCAAGGCTCTTGACGCACCCCGCACACTTGCTAACTCTAGGGACCTACTGAGGGCTCTGCCGGACATACCATACACCCGCCTGCACTCTTCTTACCCCTGGCAAGCCCATATCGTCCTTCTAGTCTCCTGACGCACCCCGCACACTTGCTAACTCTAGGGACCTACTGAGGGCTCTGCCGGACATACCATACACCCGCCTGCACTCTTCTTACCCCTGGCAAGCCCATATCGTCCTTCTAGTCTCCTGACGCACCCCGCACACTTGCTAACTGTAGGGACCTACTGAGGGCTCTGCCGGACATACCATACACCCGCCTGCACTCTTCTTACCCCTGGCAAGCCCATATCGTCCTTCTAGTCTCCTGACGCACCCCGCACACTTGCTAACTGTAGGGACCTACTGAGGGCTCTGCCGGATAGACCATACACCCGCCTGCACTCTTCCTACCCCTGGCAAGCCCATATCGTCCTTCCAGTCTCCTGACGCACCCCACACACTTGCTAACTCTAGGGACCTACTCAGGGCTCTGCTGCCACAATCTGAGCGCCTCACGACGAAATACTAAACACCGTGCTTGCTGGACAGCAGCCACGCTCTGAAAGCCTACGCCATTTCCCTGAAAATAGAAAAGGAAAATGTTTACAACCGAAATAATAAAGATAGCATTGTATAACTGAATATCACACCAGACAAGTTCGACTTCGCTACATTTGTCCATCTCTTTATGTAATCAATTACAAGTGAAATAACATGAAATGTTTTTTGAAAAGGCGGCGGGACGGCACGAACCGCCACTGCAGGCTGCTTGAAATCCACTCCTCTTGAATGGCTTTACCACCTCGCAGGAATAGCACCACCTCCTATTCGAAGAGAAATAGCTGCCAATAAGGAAAGAAAGAAAGTGGAGCAGGAAAGAACCCATATTTTGCATGAGTATGAACCACATCCGCAATGATTGAAATCAAGGAAGAGCTTCCTTAGAACATCAAAATAGCTGCTAGGCTACAACTATGGAAGACTACGACCTACTTCCCCACTGGTTGGAGAAGAATTTCTGAACTTTACCTGTTGGCCATGACGAGGAATGGCTGACTTGGAAGTCCCTGAAGAGACTGAGATCTGGAATGGGCAGATCAAAGGTTTATTTAGCAAGATAGAGATACTCTGGTAAAAATGATATTCAGTGTGAATATGGAGCAGTCCAGACCGTATAACATCTGCTGCTATGACAGAAATGACATTTTTATTAAGATACAATAAATTACATGTAAGTCACTGCGACTCGTGATCGTCCCCTGGACATCACAACAGAAGGGCTTTGTTATTAGTTATTACAGTAGAAGTCCGATAGTCCGGCACGATCGGGACCGGCCCGGTGCCGGATTACCGAAAATGCCGGACTATCGGGCGGTACCTCTTACTACGATATCGGTTAAGGCGTACAGCGAAAACAGCTGTAACACGGCGTTTTGCAGTAAAATGCTGATCAGCAGAATCATTAGTTTAATAACACACTCCTCTTTTCAATCGTGTTGTTTCTTTTTGCCATTCCATAATAATGCCGAAGTTCATCGATGTTTTTATCTCTAAGTCTTCCTTTACCATTTAGTCTTTCCATCTACAACTTCTCTTTTCCTTCCGTCCGCTTCAATTTTAGAAGGCATGTTCCCATCCGTTTTTGAATGTGGCCCATACATTCAATTTTTTAAATCTGTTTTTTATCATAGGGTTGGTTTTCCAGTACTCAGTGTAGCACACAGCCTTCCAGACTGAATATTTCCAGAGATGGAGATATTTGTGTAAGTCAATGCATAACGACTGGATTGTATCAGATACATTGGCATTATTAACTTTGAAATAATAAAAAAATCACTTCCAATGGTTTCGAAAAATAATGCATCAAATTGTTCAGGAGAGATCATTATTAAGAGATAATAACATTTAAAAATCCTGGAATGGTGCCGGACCATCGGGCGTTCCGGACTGTTGGATGCCGAACTAATGGAATTCTACTGTACTACTAGTAATGAAATGTTTTCATTCCTCCCCTGAAGGAGGAGGCGGGCCTCTTAGACGGTAACGCCGTCTCTCAGGCCGGGAGATTTGTTGCGGTGAAGGAGATGCTCGGAGAAGGTGAGGGGGTGGGTGGCCGTGGCCTATACTAGGAACTGCCCCGGTATTCGCCTTAGTGCGGGAGAATGGAAAACCATTCTCAGGACAGCCGTGAGGTCCAGCCTTGTCCCGTCTCCTGAATGCAGAGCCGTGACCACTCCTCCTCTGCTCGGTTGGTCGGTCAGAGTCCAGAGCTGTTGGACCAAGGAGCAGCCGTGGCCACTTGAGGGCCGAGACCCACTCTGTATCTACCGACCTGTTAATAGTTGTTAGTCGTGCACTTAAACTGTAATTTGGTACAACTAATACGTATGTGCATTAAATTTTATTATCCCTGCCATGAACCCATGAGCCAACACTACAGCTCGGCCCACATAATCTGGTTTACTCTGCGCCATCTGGTGGACGAAACTGGTGTGCAGGCAGTCTAATGGGCTACACACGGCAGCTGAAGCCTTGTGACTCGTTCTGCCCGTTCTGCCCAGCTAAGGAGCGCGTTTCAACTTATTTAGTTCAATATTTCTTCTTTTCTTCTCAATACCTCTACAATTGTTAACCGAGTGCCTTTCTGTCTTCTTCTATCCATTCTGTTTATTTTCTTTTAGGTTTCTTTGCAAATTTAAGTTTTCTTTCTTTCTTTCTTTCTTTCTTTCTTTCTTTCTTTCTTTCTTTCTTTCTTTCTTAATCCATTTACTTTCCAGGGTTGGTTTTTCCCTTGCACTCAGCGAGGGATCCCACCTCTACCGCCTCAAGGGCAGTGTCCTGGAGTGTGACACTTTGGGTCGGGAGTAGGTTATACAACTGGGGAGGAGGACCAGTACCTCTCCCAGGCGACCTCACCTGCTATGCTGTACAGGGGTTTTGTGTGTGGGGGGGGGGGAGATCGGAAGGTATAGACAAGGAAGAGGGAAGGAAGCGGTCGTGGCCTTAAGTTAGATACCATTCCGGTATCAATCAATCAATCAATCAATACATACATAAATAAATAAATCACTACTGATCTGAATTTAGGGCAATCGTCTAGATGGCATATTCCCTATCGGTTCTTTTCCTAGTTTTCTTAAATGATTGCAAAGAATTTGGAAAGTTATTGAACATCTCTCTCGGTAAGTTATTCCAATCCCTAACCCCCCCCCCCCCAAATCCTTCGTATATACGAATATTTGCTCTAATTTCTCCACTTGATTTCCAACTTTATCTTCATACTTGCTGATGTACCCGTGCTTCGGTACGGAATTCTAAAATATGTAAGTAGTGTACACGTTGTAAGATAGTATTAGATTACGTAGCTCTTTAAAGTTACCACAGAAACGCGACGGGGAAGTCACCATGCGTCTTTTCTCATGTGAAGACTGGGTTAGAGAATTTTCAGTGTAATGGCCTACTATCAGTCAAAATCAAGTTGGGGAGTTTTCATTATGATGGTAGGCCCAGTTGCCTATTGCCAGTCAGAATCAAGTTGGGGAGTTTTCATTATAATGGCAGACATTCACTCTCCAACTGCCTTTTTTTTACATCCTCAGAAAGACTGTCTTTGTGGACTTCCCAACTGAAGTCAACATAGGTCATTACAATGACGTCAGTAGGAATGTCACGATTAAAAGCAATGCTATCATATGAAATACTCGATCAAATTAAAACCCGCACATTTTCTCACTTTTAACAAATAGTACTACGCTATACATCCGACAGTCCAACGTTCCCGAGCTGGAATGACCAGGCCGCAGACAGCCGTGAACACTCCTCTACCATTATTCCTGTAAGTGTGCACACTGCTCATTCAAATCAGTGCCTCAGAGTAGGGATCGAATAGCTGGAATACTATGATGAACCAGTGTGTTACATAGCAGTAATATCAGGAAATTTATGAACCAGAGGAATGGCATGCTAAAGAAGAGAGTTGTAACTGCACAGCTAATTGTCTTCAATATTCAGGCAGGCTGTTATACTCGGTACGCAGTAGTAATCCCATCTATCGGAGATGAGGGGCAGCATAAGATACAAAGAATATCACAACAAACAATGGTCAATGTAATATTATTGTTGATCAATTTTATGAGCTTTCGGTATTGTAGGACTTCCCACTTAGTTTCCTTCCGACTCCAAAATATCACTCTTATCATGTTCGGTACGGTAAAACTTAATAAAACACAAATTATCAGAAATTGTATTCTCTATTACTTTTGTTGTTTGTTTTCGATAGGACCAATGACATAGGTATATAAAAATTACATTTGAAGCGCCTTCCCCTAAACTACAATTTCATCAAGGTGAATAATATTGTGTATAGCTTAGACTGTAGTTTCTTATTCCCCGACTTTACATGCCGATTTTCATTCAATTCTGTGTACCCATTTTCTTATGGATCGGCAACAAAAATACGAATTCATGAATATATCTGCTATCAAAGCTGGTACCGTAAAAATCTACAAGACATAAATGATCGGAAATTTAATTATATATAACTTTAGTTATGTAGTATTTATCGATAGGACCACTCATAACATAAATATTTGATAATTAAATTCAGGCCTTTCCCTAAACTACCATTTCACTAAGCGCGAATAAAATGATTTATAGCCTAGACTAGACCTAGATTATAGTGGCTCATTCCCCAACTTTACATATCGATTTTCATAAAATTCTCTTCAGCCGTTTCCTCGTGACGCGCGTACATACAGACAGAGAGAGAGAGACAGAGATTACGGAAAAGTAAAAAGTGCATTTCCTTGTTACTGTGGACATGACCGATACAGAAATACCATTCTTTTTTTTTAAATTCTTAGCTATGTACAGACAAAACTCTTATTGTATATATTATGAGCGCCCATATGACAGATTGAAGGGGGAAGGGGGGGAGGGGGAGGCAAGACCTGGGGGTTATGTAGTATTTTTAATATTTTGGAAGATGAATGGCGACTTGTATTCTGCGATAGAATAACACCCATGGTATCCCCTGCCTGTTGGTCGGGGGCTGTACTACCACTTCTACATAATACCGACTTCTAAATAATTTTCTTATACAACTGGGGAGGAGGACCAGTACCTTGAAAGAAAAACACCTGAATACACTAGATTTTTTCCTTCCTCTGAGAGCTAGAGGGGACCACAATTAAATAAGCATATAGTAGGTTCCACCTTTTCAATACATTTACAATGTTGTTATCTGATGTTTACAACATTATTTATTACAAATTACAGGACATGTTTCGGTGTACAATTTTTAACACCATCATCAGCTACATGAAAAGTGTATAGAAACCTGGCGGTCAAAACAATGAACAGCATATTTTCATACTTAACTCCTTATATACAGGCAATATAATGTTG
>NC_090274.1:69837000-69859500 GCF_040414725.1 Anabrus simplex | reverse complement strand
GGGTTAAGAGTGGGAAGGAAGCGGCCGTGGGCTTAAGGTACAGCCCCAGCATTTGCCTGGTGTGAAAATGGGAAACCACGGAAAACCATCTTTAGGGCTGCCGACAGTGGGGTTCGAACCCACTATCTCCCGGATGCAAGCGCACAGCTGCGCGTTCGTAACCGCACGGCCAACTCGCCCGGTAGCTATATTATTAGCAATAACTAATATTTTGATAATAAAGAGTTAGCCACAAGCAACTACTCGAACTGACAAACCCAATGTCGTATTTTAATGGAAAGACGTCAAATCGATAACTGTTCCACAGGTTCAGAAGTGTATTTCTTTGACTAAAATACATGGGGACTAAATCAGTGCCAGCCAGTCTGTACGGCCGAGTGGGCAGCCTGACAGGAAGAGGGAAGTTACTGTTATCAAGTGAGGTAGACACCGGAATGAGTGCCCTAGGATAACTCTTCTTGGAACAAATGTATCTGTTCATCCCACGAGGATCGTATGTCACGGAACTACTTGCGCACCCACAACGACCATTCCACACAGCATGCGAGCACGTTCATAACGAATTTATATACCTCAAATGTCTCAGCATAGCAATCGTTTCAATATAGCCACCAGGCAAATACTGGAGGACTGTACCTTAATTAAGGCCACGGCCGCTTCATTCCCACTCTAGGCCTTCCCATAAGACCTATCTCTGTCGGTGTGACGTAGAGCAAATTCTCAATAATAATAATAATAATAATAATAATAATAATAATAATAATAATAATAATAATAATAATAATATTCGCGCAAATGGATCTACCCTTTAGGTCACGTAGCCATCGGCTTGCATTCGGAAAATGCAGAGTTCGAACCTCACTGTCGGCAGCCCTGAAGCCATTTTCACATCAGACAAATGCTGGGGCTGTACCTTAATTAAGACCACGGTCGCTTCCTTCCCACTTCTAAGCCTTTCCTATCCCATCGTCGCCGTAAGATCTATCTGTATCTGTGCGCGTAAAGCAAATTGTATATTAAAAAAACCCATGGAAAATGCATAGGCCTACTGTGCCGAGGAAAGAAAACAAAGGAAAGAAAAAATCGCTCTATATATAAAATAAGACCTCCTTCATCGAGGACCTCCGAATGAAGCGAGGGCTTCCATCCACAGACGCTTGGAAAAAAATACTGCAGGACAGAGTGAAGAAAAGGGAAGAAATCTGGCTTGATTTTGACTCAACGGAGGCGATGATGAATAGAACATGGACAAAGACTAAACAGGACATGCGACATATCGTTAACTCGATGGCGGTCCATGGCTATCACCATAAACTGTGCAACACTGAGTACTTCCATGACCCTGACGCAACCTGTGTTTGCAAGCTGTGCAGTCGATATCATGTAATCGCATGCAAAAACCGGAGATTATCCATTGTGAACTTCTGTAATTTATTAAAATTATAAAATTCTTTTATTAACAACCACCTACTCAATACAATATAATACACTCATTGAATTATAAAATAATCATGAGGTGTCTTAAAAATGGCTTAAATAACGTAACATGTTTCGTTCGGCATTGCGAACATCATCAGCCGTTAGTACAAAGACTAAGGTCAGGGCCCTGAACTTAAGTGATTAAAATTGTTAAAAGAATAACAATGTCGTAATAAAAAGTAATATGATAACATTAGACTTAATTAGTAACAGTATGTACAGATCAACAGCAAGAATTTATGGTGAAATACATTGAACGATGGCAGTCTGTGGAGTTAAAAACAATCATGGGATTGTTAAAGTAAAAAACAAAAATAGATATTGTAGACAATTAAAATATACGTCAATGTGTGAAGCGTGGATTAATTATTGACGTTGGAGTTCTTACAATTGTGCGAAAACAAAAGTTGAATTAGAGTTAATTCAACAGTACGAGTCAAATAGAACCAGTCAACTAACGGCTGATGATGTTCGCAATGCCGAACGAAACATGTTCCGTTATTTAAGCCATTTTTTAAGACACCTCATGATTATTTTATAATTCAATGAGTGTATTATATTGTATTGAGTAGGTGGTTGTTAATAAAAGAATTTTATAATTTTAATATATTATCCTCAATACGGTTCCATTATGAGATTAATTACATGTAACTTCTGTAATGGTGAGAGGTGACGGTACATATGACAAACTGTTTATACCATGCACAATTTGTGTGCTGTATCTTTATTAATTATGATGATTAATAAAGAGTTTATAATTATTCAAATAAGAGTTTTGTGTGTACGTTGCTCAGAATTGAAAAAGGATGGCATTTCTGTATCAGTCGTGTCCACAGGAACAAGGAAATGCACTTTTAAATTTTCCGCAATTTCTGTCTGTCTGTCTATACACGCATCACGAGAAAACGGCTGAAGATAATTTAATAGAAATCGGTATGCAAAGTCGGTGAATAAGTCGCTATAATTTAGGCCATAAATAATTTTATTCACGCTGAGTGAAATGGTAGTTTAGGGGAAGAACTAAAATTTAATTCTCAAATATTTATGTAATTAGTGATCGTATCGACAAATACTACATAACTAAAGTTATATAGCATTAAATTTCAGATCATTTATGTCATACATTTTTACCGTACCGGCTATGATCACAGAGGTATTCATGAATTTGGCTTTTTGTTTCTAAGTCCATATCAGCGCCGAGTCACGTGAAAAAGGGTAAACAGATTTTAATGAAAATCTATATGTAAAGTCGGGGAATATGGAACTATAATCTACGCTATAAATAATGTTATAAGACGCCCTAACATCACAGAGTCGGAAGAAAACTAAATGTGAAGGCCTATGATATGGAAAGCGCATAAAAACTGTTCAGCAATAACATTACATTGACGATTGTGTGTTGTGTGCTTTGTGTCTTCTGCTGCCATTCCTCTGATAGATGGGAGTATAGCTACGTACCGAGTAGAACAGCCTGCCTGAATATCGGCGAGAAGTAGGTGGAGAGTTAGATCTCTTCTTTGGCACGCCATTCCTCTGGCTCATATTTTCTAATACTACTGCTACGTAACACCCTGGTTCGTCATAGCATTCAATCTATTGAATCCCTACTCTGAGGCACTTATTAGAATGAGCAGGGTGCACACTTAACGGAATAATGGCAGAGCAGTGTTTGCGTCTGTCTGCAACCTGGTCATTCCAGCACTGGGACATTGAATTTTTAGATCAGCAGCGCAGTACTGTTCGTTAAATGTGAGAAAATGTGCGGTTTTTCATTTGATCGAGTATTTGGTATGATAACATTGCATGTCATCGCTACATTCCTGTTGATGTCATTCTAATGACTTATGTTAACTTCAGTTTGGAAAATCATACACACAGTATTTTTGAGAATTCCGTAGCGAAGCACGGGTACATCAGCTGGTAATTAGTATAATTCACAGGGCGTCAAGTCCATATGGTCTGACACCGTGGTTAGCTGGTTCGAGTACCGTTGGACGCATTGGGGACGGGGGAACGGGGAGGGGGCAAGTAATTTCACCATCAGAATACGGGTCAATGGTGTAGGAGAGGTTGTGATATAGCCTACCATTTACAATCACTAGATTGCGTAGCAAAAGACCTGGATTCAGTTCCAAACTTATCCTCGTGTTCAGATGGAGTGAGGGACATATGATGCTGTTGATAGTGATTCATCTGTCGGTTGGAGACGTTAAGTCTTAAGGAGAACCTTTGGTGCTGTTCTAGAGCAGTAGCCTATGTGCCGGCACAAGGTTGAACCATCTCCTTTCCTATAATATATAATCTCATTCATTTAATCTCAAACTCCTGTGATGAAGTTGACGTCAGGAACGGCAATTGGTCGCAAAAACTCTGTACGAAGATTCATCTCATTTCTTACCCGAGCTCGTAAAGAAACGGGAAGAGGGTTGAACACACACTTACTTTATCATTGAGCCTTAATCCTGGATGCCTCTTAATCGATAAGAAGTGAATGATTCGTCCAAATCTTGCTTTCATTCCTCACTACTTTCAGGCTATTTAAGATATGTAGCCTATTTGTGTGATGTTCCAATCTGGGTGCTCTGAGTATTTATTTTATTTATTCGCGAAGCACAAGATACAGATACACTGAGCAAATTTCACTTGCACCGTCAACAGACTATTTAACAAACGTAAACTTTCATAATAAAATGTAACGAACATAACAAAATATAACAAGATCAGGTACACAGCCTACTAATAACCACTGTCCAAATCGAAAACCATGAGAATGTCCATGTTCATAGCCAAGTCGTCGTGGGTCAAGATGGCGGTATAATCCCTTCACATCAACTTATCTTTAAGAGACTTTATTTATACACCTTTCGAATACACTTATTTGATGCTATATCAAGCTCTTGTCCCCTATTAATATTGTTAAAGAGTGTTGGGAGGGGGATTAGGAAAGATCGTTGAAGTATTGAGTGCTGAGTGTGGGGAATGTGGAGAAGGTCTTTGGTTCTGGTGGAGCGGGAAGGAACACGGAGGGAGAAGAGTGAGACAAGATGTTCCGAGTGGTAATGCCCATTTAAGATCCCGCGAAGGAAACTCAGGTCAGCTACCTGTCGCCTGATGTGCAGCGCTGACATTAATTGCCATTAAGTGTTCTAAACGTTGCAGCACGCTACGGCAATCTGTCGAAATGAGGACAATCTTAAATTGTTGAGAGGTACCGTAAATAATTGCTGTGTAGGTTACAGGCATACAGCCGTAAAATTACGACCAAATTCATTCAAAGTGCAGACCCCAAGTAACTGGGGAAAGGCTAGGAAAAGATAATTGTTTCTAGTACGAAGAACATTAAGAACTTAGGTGACTCCTTCAGATTCTGAAGAGGCCTTGAACTCTGTTCATGTTGGAATTCAATACTTGTCATTGTGAATAACTTTCCCATTTCCATCGCGAGTTCATACGATAAGTTACAGTAACTCGAGACTCAGAAACTTCTGTACGTGATCAAGAAGCTTCAAAACTTCTCAAGTTTCTATAGCTCTCAGAAGAAAGTTGTTACGTAGGGCTGTGTGAGACTTCACACATTGCTGCGAACCGTTTCATCTAGCAAATGAGTCAACCTTATTGGAAACGAACGTAATTAGAAGTAACAAAGTATAAATTACACAAACTAATAAGAATCCAGTAGACGAGGCATGTAGTATAGCGTGACTGCTTAGTTAACAACTCGACATTTTTAACGAAGGAAAAAAGTTCCTACTGAGGATAAAGCAAAGGATATTTCCTAATGTGCTTGTAAAGATACGGATTATTCGTAGAATATAGTGAGAAATTGTGTCAAGACTCTGGATGACGAAGAGACAATTGAACGAACTATTGGGCGGAAAAAATCATCCTCAAACTTGCTACGGCCTTTCATAATAATAATAATAATAATAATAATAATAATTAGGAACTAAATCAAGATTCGGCAATCAACCATTAATCACCAAATGTGGAATAATTTCCCAAGTAGACAAATGCAAGTATCTAGGTGAAATTATTCAGCCAGCAGGGTTAAATCAGGAAGGTAATAAAGAAAGAACTGCTAAACTGCAGAGGGCTCACAAAATCACATGGAAGAGATACAACAAAAGATGTATATCAAAAAAATGCAAAATTACGACACTACAATACAGTCATCAAACCAGAGGCACTTTATGCATCTGAAACACTGATCATTGGCGCCAGGTCACAAATGAAAAGCATTGAGAAACAAGAGGAAAATTCTCAGAAAAATCCTAGGACCAAAGTTCGAAAATGGAATTTGGATGAAAAAGAAACCACACGAAATTTTTCAATTCACATTTAAAAAAAATCACAGATACTATCAGAAAGAGACGAGTAAAATTCTACGGACACCTACACAGAATGGATAACAACAGGCTGACAAAGAAAATTCTAAATCTAGCTCTAACCCTGAAAATCCGCAACAATTGTTTAGCAGAAATTGATGAAGATCTACAAGAAATGGGTATTGAGGACGAAACCATTCAAGATAGAATAAAATTTAGAAGCTTAGTAAACAAACATAAATTTGTAGAGAAACCAACAAGAAAAAATGCAGGCTGGACAGAAACACGCAGAAAGGAACACAGTGAAAAAATGAAGAGATATTGGGAAGAAAAGAAGAAGAAACATTGTGCAAAATAAGTTCAAACGCGCTCCACAGTTGGGCACAACGAATCAAAAAGAAAATTAGACCCTAACTATCACCCGCTCTAAATTAAAATTCATAGGACCGAGCTCGATAGCTGCAGTCGCTTAAATGCGGCCAGTATCCAGTATTCGGGAGATAGTAGGTTCGAACCCCACTTTCGGCAGCCCTGAAGGTGGTTTCTCGTGGTTTCCCCATTTTCACACCAGGCAAATGCTGGTGCTGTACTTTAAGGCCACGGCCGCTTCCTTCCCACTCCTAGGCCTTTCCTGTCCCATCGTCGCCATAAGACCTATCTGTTTCGGTGCGACGTAAAGCAACTAGAAAAAAAAATCATAGGTGAATTTTCCAAGGAGTTTGGAATGAAAGCAGGAGTAAGGCAGAGCGGTGGACTACCACCGACTCTCTAATTGCGGGCTGGAGAAGGTTATCCGTGAATGGGAAACAGAATTTAACAAGAACGATTCACGGAACTGGAGGTTCAAAGAACGGTGTGAAGATCAACTGTTTAGCTTTTGCTAATTTAGCGATCCTTTCTAGAAACACAGATACACCTGTAGAACAGATAAATCTTTCGAAAAAAAAAAACAAGCTGAAAAGGCTGGACTTTGGATTACCTTTGAAAAAAAAAAGTACCTACTAATATCACCATAGCTCCCCAACAACTAAAGACAAGGTATGGTAAGATTGAAAGAGTTAACAGCTTCAAACATCTCGGGGAGATTGTGCAGACGGGATCTAATGAAAAAGAAGCAGTAGGCGAGATAGGATGACCGCAACGTTTCGCAGAACACACGACCTGTACAAGGAAAAGACAATTTCAATGCAAACAAAACTCAGACTGTGATTAAACCCGAATGTGTCTATGGAAGTGAATGCCTACGCGCAACTGGAAAGCCAGCCGAAAAACTGGGCGCAATCCACTTACCTACGAGAATAGCGCCGATCCCAAGTAGTTGGCGAAACTGCCAGGATTATTATTATTATTATTATTATTATTATTATTATTATTATTATTATTATTATTATTATTATTATATCATGATTGTCGTTTAAAGGGGCGAACAACTAGGTCATCGCTCCCTAATCATATGAGATGCAATGAATTGAAATAATTAAAACTTCAAAATGTATCCACTGACCAGAATCTAAAACGAATGATTAAAAAATTACCATGAATACAAAATCAGTGGATCTTTTCATAATGCCTTATTTTTGGATGATTATTGTTGTCCAAAAGGGTCCAAAATCCAAGTCACTGACCCCTCATAATAGTACTAATCACTGGTAAAGCAGATTCATGGTGTTTCTCCTATAGTAGTATTAATCACAGTTGAAGACTCATTGGGTTCGTCACATAGTAGTACTAATCACAGGCCATGTATTCTCATGGTGTTGCTCAGACAGTGGCACTCATCACAGGCTACGTATACTCATGGTGTTGCTCACACGGTGGCACTCATCACAGGCTACGTATACTCATGGTGTTGCTCACACAGTGGCACTCATCACAGGCTACGTATACTCATGGTGTTGCTCACACAGTGGCACTCATCTCAGGCTACGTATTCTCATGGTGTTGCTCACACAGTGGCACTCATCTCAGGCCATGTATTCTCATGCTGTTGCTCACATAGTGATAATCACAGGCCACGTATTCTCATGGTGTTGCTCACATAGTGGTACTACTCATAGGCAATGTAGACCCACGTGTATCACACATTATGGCACCACCCACAGGCAACAGACCCATGGTGTTCATCGCGTAATGGTACTAATCACAGATTGTCTCATGGTTCCAAAAGTATCATCCCTTGGTTGCCCCCTTTTATTCGCCTCTTACAACAGGCAGGGGATACCGTAGATGTGTTCATCTGCGTCCCCCACCCACAGGGGGTAATACTACTACTACTACTACTACTACTACTACTACTAATAATAATAATAATAATAATAATAATAATAATATAATAATAATAATAATATAATAATAATAATAATAATAATAATAATAATAATAATAATAATAGGTTAAAATTCCACCGTCGAGAGCCCTGAAGATTTTTTCCATGGTTTTCCATTTTCACACCAGGCAAATGCTGCGGCTGTACAGCCGATACCTTTCCAATCCTAGCTGTTTTCCATCATTCCGTCGCCGAAAGAAAGATGTGTTAATGTGAAATTAAACAACTAGCAAATTAACGATGAAGTTGGAACTCAAGAGTTCAAATTGGGGCAAAGAGAAATAAGGATTGGAATAATTCAACAGGGGAAATGTTTGTTAATTTCTAACTTCTTTGAAAGAATACTGTAGGTAAACTATATAGATAGGAAATTTGGCGCCCGGGTTAACAGCCCTCAATGCAGATCAGTGGTAAACGATGAAATGAAATTGCGTATGGCTTTTAGTGCCGAGAGATCCCAGGACGGGTTCGGCTCGCCAGGTGCAGGTCTTTTGATGTGACGCCCGTAAGCGACCCGCGCGTCGTGATGAGGATGAAATGATGATTTATTTATTTTATTTAGCTTATGGCTAGTACATAACTCTACATACAAATATTCAAAAATATGACAAACAATATAACACCTTAAACAATCAACCAATCTCTAAAACAGTTCATAAACTTAAATCCAAGCTGTCCAACCATTGTACAACCCCGTCAGAAGCACACACAAACTCCTTCAGCTGACCGGAGTATAACCTCCTAGGACATTCGGTGACAATATGGTGGATGGTCTGTTTCTTCTCACCACAGTCGCACTCAGGGGAGGAGCGCATACCCCACATATGCAACAATGACCCACATCGTCCATGATTGGTACGGACTCTTGAGAAGAACCCAAGTTCTTCTGGGGAGGCTAAAACCAGGTGGTGGGTGTTAGCGACTAAAGAGGGTCTGCCATTCATCTGGAGCTGAGTTGGTCCACTCCAATTGCCGTTCATCAGAACCGTTAAAGTTCCTATTGATGAGTTCCCTTGCAGTCAATGGGCGGAGATCTTGACTTCAGACGTCCATACCTAACAACCATGTCTTCATGAATGGGAAGACTTGGGTTCATTGTTATCTTCCTGAACTCGCGAATTAGGTTATTTTGTCTGCGAATCCTTGGAGGTGTTATGTGACTCAAGACTGGCAACCAGAAAAGAGGAGTAGATCTGACTGCGCTGCTGACAATGCGCATCGTCTGATTCAGAACAACATCAATATTCTTAACATAAGGGCTATTCAGCCAAAGAGAAGAACAATACTCGGCTGTAGAGTATACCAGTCCCAGTGCTGACGACCTAAGAGTGGATGATGAAGACAACACATACACTCAGCTGTCGTGCCAGGGAAATTAACCAAGGATGGTTAAAATGCCCGACCCTGCCGGAAATCGAACCCGGGACCCCCGTGAGCAAAGGCCAGCACGCTAGCTATTTAGCCATGGAGCCGGACAGTGGTAAACGATGATGAGGTTCAGCCCACTTCTTTTATCTCTTCTGATCAGAGATTGTACAGAATGGCTATCTACTTGTACTTTTAAAATAATTAATCACCTACACCAGGGCAGAGCGCCAGGTCGCTATGGCGCCTAAAATTCTTTCTTTGGTGCCTTCTTTTTCGAGCTGAGTATAATCTCCCCTTTTACATATTTTATTCGCGGTTTGTTGTCGCCGAACTATTGCAAAACGCATGTAATAATACACAAATCCTTGACATTCCGCGCGATTGCTGCTTTGATATTAATGTTATTACTATTTTAAATAATAATCAAGGCCGCATTACATAAGCAATAGAAGAAAAATTAATGCTAAGTACGAACGTTTGTGTCTCGAGTAAACCTCTCGTAAAGAAAATATTACCGACATAAAAATAATTAAAATATTCTCATATAAATGACACGATGCTCATTTACTAATCAGAATACAATCTCGTTTGCTATTAAGTTTATTATTTCAACAGAGCTGTTATTGTAAAGTGAAATAGTACGTCGTCTCGCGGAATTTATTTCAGTATGTCAGGATACGAAGCTCCTAGACATGTGCATGAACACAAAAGGCATAATGAGGATGTTTTGTAAAGTATGGGTTGTTCTTTGCATCATATTAGGTTTTATATAGGTAGATAAGTTTTAAATTTTCAGTTAATAATCTTTTAACGACCACCTCTGTGGTGTAGTGGTTAACGTGATTAGCTGCCACCCCCGGAGGCCCGGGTTGGATTCACGGCTCTGTCACGAAATTTGAAAAGTGGTACAAGGGCTGGAACGGGATCCACTCAGCCTTGGGAGGTCAACTGAGTAGAAGGGGCTCGATTCCCTCCTCAACTGTCCTTGAAGTGGTTTCCCACTTTCCTTCCAAGCAAATGGTACCTAACTTAAGGCAACGGCCGCCTGCCATCTTCCTTGTCTAGCCCTTCCGACCCCCCCCGCCCCCCGCAATAAGGCTCCCATTCAGCATAGCAGGTGAGACAGCTTGGGCGAGGTACTGGTTCTCCTCGCCAGTTATACCCCCCTCCCGACCCGACCCAAAGTCTCACGCTCCAGGACACTGCCCTTGAGGCGGTAGAGGTGGGATCTCTAGCTGAGTCTGAGGATAAAACCAACCCTGGAGGGTAAATGGAGAAAGAAAGAAAGAAAGAAAGAAAGAAAGAAAGAAAGAAAGAAAGAATCGTGCAATTTGGTGTTGCTGACGACAATATTCACTTTGCTATTTACATTTTACAAGTTTCTTAGAAAAAACAGTCTCAAGATATGGTTAGTTTCATAAATGTGTATGTCTTATTTAGTTCAGTGTCTTTACAGTACATTTTGTGGTAATCTGTTGTAGTATAAAAAACTATAAATCCAGAGTATCTATTGCTATTACTACCTTGTTTCATTTTTCAGAAACCAGTATATGACCGATGCGATTACTAGAAAAATTACCTGGCTCCTACATTAAAAACATTTGTCATGGACTGACCTACACCGCTACCTCGTTTCCTGAAGACTCACACTCCCTCCAGAACAGTACTTTCTCCAAACGTCCTTTATGTCAGTTCGACTGCTGCATTTTTTACCCTACCACACACATTGTGTTATGGCCTTCACCTTGAGATACAGACAGACTAAACGGAGGTAAACAGAAAGTGACAGCACCGCTTTACCTGCGGTTTCACCTGTCGACCTTTGTTCATCTTGCCCTGAAGTTAGTTTTAAGATGAACCCCATTCAGCCATGGCTCACGTCTGTGAGTGTGTGGTGTATGGTGGAAAATAGCAAACAAACATGTATTTATCAAGTCCTTAGTCTTATCGAGCAAGTGGCTGTGAGCTGTCAGCTTGCATTCGGAAGATAGTGGGTTCGAACTCCACTGTCGGCAGTTCTGAATATTGCTTCCCGTGGTTTTTGCATTTTCACACCAGGCACAAGGTGTCGAGAGAGAGTACGTGCGAGTCTACTCATCTCTTCCCTCGAAATCCCTATGAGTCGAAAAATCTCCGTCATATACGTACACTACGATCTGTCTTGGAGGAAAAAAAAATTACCCCCATATCAGAAACGAACCCCGTTTTTTTGCTATTGGCTTTACGTCGCACCGACACAGATGTCTTATGGCGACGATGGGACAGAAAAGGGCTAGGATTGGGAAGGAAGCGGCCGTGGCCTTAATTAGGCACAGAACCAGCATTTGCCTGGTGTGAAAATGGGAAACCACGGAAAACCATCTTCAGGGCTGCCGACAGTGGGGTTCGAACCCACGATCTCCCGAATACCGTATACTGGCTGCACTTAAGCGACTGCAGCTATCGAGCTCGGTAGAAACGAACCCCCCCCCCTCTTCTCTAATAAATTGCTAGGCCCTATTACAAATCTAATTTTTGGAATTAGAAGAAGGAATTTCGGGAGGGGGAAGTTTCGCTTCTTAACAAACGGGCCTTTTCAGGGGGGATTTAATTTCGATTTTTAGTAACTTATTTTAATTTGCAATAGGCCGAAAAATGGGGAGTAATTAGTTAAAACCGGTCGTAAGTTTGCCAAGGACTGCGACAGGGTGCGAAATCGCGGGAGGGAAGGGATAGATTTTCCCCCCACCGACGATTTTATCTCAAAGGCCCCCCCCCACTAAAATTGCCCTGGGGGGATTCTTTCATTATAAAATAATGAGGAAAATGTAGAACACGTATAGTTTATTACTGAAATTAATTATTTTTACTTTGCATATTTTCATAGAAACATCAGCAATAAATCAAATGACTGCCAGACCTTGAGCAAGAAAACATCGCAGCAGTGGCAATCCGCACCTGCAGCCTATTGTTCATATTTCATTCTGGCAAGTCCATCTGAAACGCGGGCAAAAATGTAAATTTCTTGAAGCACTCCTACCTTGTCAATGCTGTTAAGTAGCTCGAGCTTACACCACTCCTCTACTTCTTGGAGAGGGCGTGTTTCCGATAGGTATCACTAGAACAATATTCACTTAAGGTGTGTACAAACCGACAAATTTGTTTTGTCAGTGCTTAGCCCTGGTAGACGAAGTTTCCGCTAATAAAGCAATAAGTCAGGACAAATCGCGCCTCGTCTGGCCTTTCGTAAGAAACGGACAGTCTGTCATAAATTTCTCAGCTGGTTGGAATAACTTTCTAATGTTTATTATTCTCGTTATCACGACAAAATTCAAACAGAAAGATCTACAATTTACATGTTCAAGAGGGAGGGGGTATTTTATTCAAAGGGTAATTTTATACCCCCTCCCCCGCCGGATACTACCAGAAATAAACACCAACATTTAAGCCCTATGTTCCTTCTCCCCCCCCCCCCCCCATTTCTTTCTGATTTCGCACCCTGGACTGCGATGTTTGTAACGTGTGCTCGTCTTCTCGGTTCTTCCGACCCGTTTTAAAGAGTAGGATGACGGGTCGGTAGACTAAGAAGGATTCTAAACTTGGCCATCGATTATTTCATTTACCCGAGATGAAGTTCGGTTTGTATCTTTTTATTCGATCTGAGGACTGGGGCTCTTGTCTTTTTCGCAGAATTTTATTTTGGAACAAGGCCACGGTCGTTTCCTTCCCACTTCTAGACCTTTCTTATCCTATCGTCGCCATTAGATCTGTCTGAGTAGGTGCGACGCAAAGCAGAGTGTAGAAAAAGGAAATAAGACCTTCAATTTTACGAGCAATCCAATCAATCGGGATATGAATGTTAATTTTTAAAACCTCACATGCGTTGGCACGGGTTGAAATTGCAGACCCCTAGGTGAGAAGTCAGTGCTGGTGTCGCTTTAGCTACTACTACTACTACTACTACTACTACTACTACTACTACTACTACTAATAATAATAATAATAATAATAATAATAATAATAATACGGTCATCTCAAACGAATGGACGGAAACAGGCTGACTAAACAGATCTTTCACTTTTTTGACTCCAAACGCAAAACCACAATGCCATGGTTTATGAACACTAAAGAATACCTCCATATGCTGCATATAAAACCCGAAGGCGCCTTCAATAGAAATTCCTTCCGCCAAAAAGATACTGACGAATGGGCTAAACCGAGACGAGCAACCGAACAGAAGACAAGGTACCACCAAGGACAGAGGAACGCAAGCTGGCCCTTCACAGAGAATGATGGAATTCTGGGCTCAAAATAAAGCGAAGCAAACTGTAACAAGACTTAACATGGTCGTAGATACCCCAACGAATAATAATAAATTATTTTATATGGTGCCTTAGTGGCTCAGGCGCCAGCGCGCCAACCTCTCACCGCTGGGTTCTGTGGTTCAAATCCCGGTCACTCCATGTGAGATTTGTGCTGGACAAAGCGGAGGCGGGACAGGTTTTTCTCCGGGAACTCCGCTTTTCCCTGGCATCTCTCATTCCAGCAACACTCTATAATATCATTTCATCTGTCAGTCATTAATCAATGCTCCAGAGGAGTGCGACAAGCTTCGGCAGCCGGCACAATTCCTATCCTCGCCGCTAGATGGGGACTTCATTCCATTCCTGACGCGCTCGAATGACTGGAAACAAGCTGTTGGTTTTCATTATTTTACCTCACACTAACTGCTTTCGCCGAAGAGCCTTATATTGTTCTGCAGGAGTTTTTTTTTTTTTTTTTTTTTGCTAGTGGCTTTATGTCGCACCGACACAGGTAGGTCTTATGGCGGAAAACCATCTTCAGGGCTGCCGACAGTGGGATTCGAACCCACTATCTCCCGGATGCAAGCTCACTGTCGCGCGCCTCCAACCGCACGGCCAACTCGCACGGTAGGAGTTGTTCTAGTGTCGGTAAAACTAGCCACACAAGGCTGACGTACAGGGATCAAACACGCTAACTTGGGTTTAGAAGACCAGCGCTCCACCGCCTGTACTACTTGTTTCCGAGTCCCCATGAACCCACAGACCAAAGTCCACCATTTCCTTCTGTCTTGCGCTATGACGCAAAGACTTCCCAAATTACCGAGCGAGTTCGCCGTGCGGTTAGAGTCGCGCAGCTGTGAGCTTGCATTCGGAAGATACTGGGTTCGAGTCCGACGGTCGGCAGCAATATAGTTTTCCGTGGTTTCCCATTTTCACACCAGGCAAATGCTGGGGCTGTGTCATAAGCAAGGCCACAGCCGCTATCTTCCCTATCCTAACGCTTCCCCATCCTTCCGTCGCAGAAAACCTTCGATCCAATGATGCCATTAATCCACCTCATCCATTGTCACCCTCTTCCTTTTTTTCCTACCAGTCTTCCCAGCATTAAGGTCTTTTCCAGTGAATCATGTCTTCTCATAATGCGACCAAAGTATTTCAGTTTTTGTTACAGTATTTGTCCTTCCAATGAGGAGCCTTGGTTGATTTCCTGTAATACATGCTTGCCTGTTGTTTAAAGGTGCCTAACATCTACCCATGCCATCGGCCCCGAAACAGATATACAGTATTTACCGTCCACGGAACTCTAACGAGTTTTCTCCAACATCATAGTTCGAAAGCGTATCCCGTGACTGTCGTAAGGGGCGATTAAAAGGGGCCCCAGGGGCTCCATCGTATCGTACTCGGTTCGAATTGAGTTCCATATAAACGCGGATCGTACTGAGATCGTATTGAAAAAGACTGCGCACACATTCCATGTTTCTTCTGACGAAATCATCATCAAAGTTCTGTCGAAATAACAAATCTAATAAGCCAGTAAATATATTTACGTGTATAAATGATCAACAACTGCAATCATGTTAAAAGACTGCCAGCCCTTGCGATTAACAAAATCACGATAACCTTCTGTTGGGGTGAAAAATTGGAATGTGCGTCCCATCTATTGCACCACTTACATTTGGAATACCACACATACTTTCAAAATTGAAAGTTATCTCCTGGACTTCTACTGCATTTGGCGTTTTTAAATTCTAAAAGGTGATACCGAGTTTACTACAATTCTGCATCGTTCGTATACGTCGATGTTGCCTGGCGGATTCAATACGATACTCAAATACTACTATATGTAAACAGGGATCGTATTCAATTCGGTAAGTGTACTCAAATCGATCTCAATCCCCATGTAAATGTACTAAATAACTGATGCAGAAATAAGGAGAATAGAAAAGTTTGAAATATGGTGTTACAGGTTACAGAAGAATGCTGAAGGTCGGATGGGTGGATGGATAATTAATAAATAAATAAATAAATAAATATTTTTTACAAGTTGCTTTACGCCGCACCGACACAAATAGGTCTTATGTCGACGACGGGACAGGAAAGAGGAGTGGGAAGGAAGTGGTCGTGGTTTTACGTTACAGCCGCAGCATTTGCCTGGTGTGAAAACAGGAAACCACGGAAATCCATCTAGGGACTGCAGCTATCGAGCTCGGTGAATATAAATAAATAAATAAATAAACCCCTTAACACATTCGAATTGCTATGAAGCAACCCCTATGGATGGACGTTGAACGTTGGCCGAAGATGTTAATGGGTAAGAGTTAGGCTATTAATGAGTTGGCAAAAAGAAAGACGAACACAGCACAGATGGGCTCAACAATGCCACTGTCATGGGATGCATTGCGATTATTATTAAGGAAGAGCGACAATGGGAGTACACAAGAAGACCAGATTAACCGAAATTAAGGATACGGTATATTTATTTTGTGTTTATGTCGTGCAATGTTTTACTTCTCAGGAAACAATGTTTGACGGTAGATTTTTCTCATTTCACATTGCTAACTTCAGCGAAGGTAATATCTAGCATTCTGGGCCAGACTTACTTACATCAAAACAGAAATAATTATTTAATGTTGACATAACAGTAATGATAATTAAATACAGTTTTTGTCCTCACACTGTGGGCGACCCATGAACGATTCAGAGCTCAAACGGGGCAATTCATTCATCAAAAAAAACAGTTGTGAAATTGGTCTAATCATTATAACAGAAATGTATCAACTATCTAAAAATCTTAATCGATAGTTTCCATTTAAACCATCTCAGAAGGAAGGCAGTTGTTCATCCACCAGTATTATATGTAACGTTTCTTCTAAAGAAACAGTTTTCCAATAAAAAACACGGATGTTTCGAACATGAGAACTAATCATTTTCTAACTTATTCGAAAAATGGATGAGGTGGTTGGGGATATGCGAATGTTCAAGAAGATATTACAATTTTTAGGTAAGCCTAGTGGTTGCAGTCTTCCTACTACATCATAGTAATTCCTATTAGACTAATAACCCATGTGGCACACTGCAAGGCTTGGCGTGTAATTTCAGTATTACAAGTGCTATTGGGATGAGAATTACAGGGGCTCCATAGTAAATATAAAATAAACCCGTTAGACGTCCCACAATTACTATCAGCTGAAAATGTTCCAAGTTGCTGACAGCTACACTCGCAAATGGACAGTCAAATAGAATTATACTTAAACCTAATATCTAATACACAAATTAGCATGATGAATGAATATTATTTTCTTCGGACATTATTTTTACATTGTGCCTCTAATATACTGTCGTTCAGGAGGGCTTGCTGTCTACGGTAAAATGAACCCTTCATGAAATTCTGATTTTAAAAAAAGTACCCCACGAAAAGGTGACAATTTTAAGCACAGACAGAATGCGTATTGAAGAAATTAATTTTACCGTACTTTAAATACAAACAATTAACTAAACGAGAGGATTATTTATAGATTTTGAAATAAAACTTTTGCTAATATTTCGTACCTACATGAAGTGCGTCAACGATTTTAAAATAAATTTGAGCCCGAGGTAAAAGTATAATTATAAAATAAATACACTGACAATTCCTGGATGTAATGATTGACTTATGTCAATGTATGTACCTACGCACTTAAAATAAATGTTGAAAGAAACATAGGATATTTCTTGATTATGTCATATTTTAAATGGTTAAATATTTCCTTACCGTATCTAAACGACGTGGATGACGAGGGGGAATCCGAACAACTTTTTAATTGATGTTACTGGAATATTGGTCTTGAATCACTATTTTCAGGTGTTACACACGCAGTTATTCCTAGTCGAACGTAAGGTTGCATTTCTCAGTGTAATAAATCACACTTTTCAAACAGTGTTTCATTCAAGTTAAACGAAATAACCGTGTTTGCACATCACAGCTGACATTCGTAACCTCACCGGCACATGTAGAATGAACTACTGAATCCGAACACACGCGCGCACTTATTCTCAAACGAAATGACAAATGGGATTAGGTGGCGCTAACTTGTGAGAAAAACATGGTTTAGTGATATCGATTGCTCGCAACATCATTCGATATATATTGAGGGCATCTCATAGTTTCAGTTCAGCTCACAGGTAGCGCAGGAGCTTGTACTTTCAGGACAGGCATTTTTCGAGGTTGAACAGTTCTCTCCATAGATGGCAGGCAAGCATACTGCTAGTGTACAGAAAGCCTACGCATCATGCCAACATCGGAATGCGAAAACTATGTATAATTATGTACTTTGTTTAGCAATTAAGTGATAGCAGTTAAAATAAATATGAATGAGAATAATGAGAATCACTGTATACTACTATTCTTCATTCATGACGATGTTATAACTGCTTAAAGTAATTCTAAATGTAAGCAGTAGTCGGTGAAGGTTGCCTACCTTGACCGAAGCTCCTATTTTACAAGCTGTCAGTTAGCTGCACAATGTAGATGAGAATGGCAGTGTGATAGTTAACCTCTTCAGGGGGATTGACATATGTGTGGACACAACATTTTTAACGTAATATTTCCGTTCTGAATCGGTTTTAAACCAAACAAACTGCACAAATGCGCAAATTAGGTGTGTAATCCCTAAATTTAAAAATTCTGTGAAAACTGTCAATTTCTCTTATTGTCTACCAAACAAACATTTACGGTATCAAAAAAATAATGACAAAAAATATTATTTGTCCCTGAAGAGGTTAAGTGAAATAGTGTGAAAGAATCGTGTGTTTTGTGTGAAAAATATATCGTGACATTTGTTTACATTGGCTGTTTACTCCTATTTTGGAACGGATGCTATTTTCATAAACAAGGTAAGTCATTTATGTTTATTTATTTTGTTGAGTTTTAGCTGTCATGTGAATGATCACATGGATAAATTTGAGAAAATATGAAGTAATGACTTTTATAGATACCCCTAATTTCTGGGCAATATTCAATGGATTTTTTTTGAAAACTCGGAACTTAGTTTTCCTTTTTCATCGTGAATATTTAGTTTATGTCATTTAGAACTATATTTTGTGGAATTAATTTTTAAACAGAATGCATTAACAGTTTATGCGCGCGTTTTAAGAGGGGATCATTCTGTTTAATCGGAAATTTGAGAGAAATCGTGTTACGAGACTACATTAAGTAATTTCTTCCTACAAATGTAAATCAAAAAGGATTTGCAATTGTAATTCCAGCTTTGTGGTCAACTTCTCACTTCTTCGTGTAAAGAACAGCAGATACATAAGGTGCTTTTCTCTCGGAATTATTTCAGCGGTAATGCACAGTAAACATTACAAGGAACACTGTTATAATCTACATCTTATGTCCCGTATATCATGAATGTAAATTCATGCTTATTTTGCGAAAAGTTGTACTATTTAACACGTTAATAATTTTGTACCATTATTATTCTTTCTAAAAAAAAAGTATCGAGACCAATGAGAAACGTATTGTTGCATTTAGCAAATTAGTGAAAACACATCTTTTTTGCAATCTTAATATTGTAGATCCACTGAGAATTTTATTCGCATGGGAATAAAAAGATGTTAAAACCAAAAGGATAGTATAAAATATCATCAATAAAGGTATACAAATATTAAAATGGAACATATACATAAATGCTTCAGCTATGAAGTGTGTCCACGTTCTTATCCGGGGGGATAAGGAAAGGAATGTCAACAGACTGGAAGCTGAAAAGTAAATATTGAAAGAGGAAGCAGTTCTAGATGAATCCTTAAGGATATGATTAGAATTCTACATGTCTTAAACTTATCATCAATTGATTGATTTTGTTTCAATATTTTCTGTCTGCAGCTGTACGGAAAATATATTTATTCTTATTTATTGTGTCTGGGAAACCCTTGTTCCAAGAAGATGCCTCGAAAATCTATGCCGTATCTTTAATCATTTCTTAAAATGGTTTTTAGTGAAAAGTTCTGTTGCCTTCAGTATATTATTATTATTATTATTATTATTATTATTATTATTATTATTATTTGATTCGTTATGCCCAGCTGGGCGTGTGAAGTTATTTAGCACAATGTTTCTTCTTGTCTTCCCAGAATCTCTTCATCCTTTCGCTGTGCTTCTTTTTTACGTTCTTGCGTCCATTCTTATTAATTATTATGATGTCCGATTCGTTGGTTGAATGGGCAGCGTCAGGGGGTCCCGGGTTCGATTCCCGGTCGGGTCGGGGATTTGAACCTTTATTGGTTAATTCGTTAATTCCGGGGGCTGGGTATTTATGCTGTTCCCAACACCCCTGCAACTCGCACACCACACAGAACACTATCCTCCACCACAATAAGACGCAGTTTCTTTCTTTCTTTCTTTCTTTCTTTCTTTCTTTCTTTCTTCGTTATGCCCATTCAAAGCGCGCGTTTGCACTTGTTCGGTGGTCTGATGGTTTTCGCCATCTTATCCTCCCAAAATCTCTCCTGAATGCAGTGTTGCATCTTGCGTTCGGTGGACCACTTCCTACCAGTTTTCTTTTTTAGGTTTCACCACGAATTTGTGCTTGACTATTATTGTACTAAAGGCTCCACGATCTTGTATGATGTCCTCCGTAATATTCATTTCTTGGAGGTCCGCTTTAGTTCTTTCTAGCCAGTTTATTTTGACCTTCGAGTTGATTACTTTAAATAATCTTTTGGTGAGTCTGTCGCTGTCCATTCTATAGATATGGCCATAGAATTTCAGGCGTCTCTTGCATACGGCATCAGTGAATCTGTCAGTTAATGGGTATAGATCCGCTGTTGTCCTCTTAATCCAAATTCCGTTTTCTCTCATGGGACCATAAATTTTCCGGAGAATTTTCCTTTCTTGCTTCTCAATTTCTATAATTTTAGATTATTATTATTATTATTATTATTATTATTGAAGAATTAATATTTCTTACATTTGAGTACATGCATGGGTGGATTAGATAATTTCTGTAATCTGCCACCAAACCTAACGCAGTAATTTGTTTAACACTGGTTAAAGAGGAACATTTTTACGAGTTAGAAGTTTAATGCACGGGTCGAAGCGAGCGCCTTAAACCACACGAATAAAAGGATCAGATTTTCATCACCATTCGAACATGTGCCGAAAAACATACTTTTTAAGTGTACAAATTTTAGTTAGTTATAAAACAATTAATTCAACAAACCCAATTGTATGCAGCAAATTTAGATGCATTTGCAGGAGGATTTACAAAGCTGAGGCGGGTACTCCGGTTTTCCCTGTCATCTTTCATTCCAGCAACATTCTCCAATATCATTTCATTTCATCTGTTAGTCATCTGTTAGCAAAAAAAAAAAAAAAAAAAAAAAAAAAGAAAGTTACCGTAGTCATTTATCATTGGCCCAGAGGAGTGGGACAGGCTTCGGCAGCCGGCACAATTCCTATCCTCGCCGCTAGAAGGGGGCTTCATTCATTCCATTCCTCACCCGGTCGAATGACTGGAAACAGTCTGTCGACTTTCAGTTTCATTTTTCACCGCCCCCTCTCGTAAATTGTATTTAAAAGGACCCCTGCTCATTTAAAGTGTTTTGTAATAATAATAATAATAAAAAAATTATTATTATTATTATTATTATTATTATTATTATTATTATTATTATTATTATTATTATTATTATTATTATTATTCATCCCCCAGTAAAAGTCTTATCTACGCAGTTCGTCGGTATGGTTATTTAATTACATATAGGCCTACCCAACATACATGTATTACAAGGACTAAGGAAGCCTCTAACGGTAGAAAGTAAATTCTCGTAAAAGCGGTCGAAATTAGTCTGGCAAAAAGATTAAGCCTCTCCAGTTTACGAACACAGTGGAGGGCGACCTCACGGCTGTCAAAGACATCCTTCCGACAGAGACGTTTCGTAATCACACGGCTGAGGACGAAATCTGCCGGCACTGCGAAGGACCAAATACCCCCGTTCATCCTGTCACAGCATGTCAAGACGTTGGGTGGGCCTAATTGGATTTGGACTTGTATGGTGAATACAGGCCGCAAACTACACAGTGGCACTGGTATTCAAAGTGTGGTACACGTACCACTAGGGGTGTACACGACGTCGTCTCAAGGGATACGCAAATGTATTGTACGTTGTGTTTCCAGTGAGAAGTTCAGAAAATAGTTTAGGCTGCTCACTTTCAATAACATCTTGTTTTGATGTAGTGTTTTTGTCTACCATTACACAGAGTTCCCTTTCTGAACTATTCTAAATTATAAGCCAGTTTGTACCTCCCATTGATTAGGTATGTAAAAACACTTGCTTAAGGTGCATTGCTCTTTGTTGACTTTATTTTGTTTCGAAATCCATTGATTTACTTCAGATTTTCTTCAGTAGCAGTGTAGGCTGAATAATACAATAGTAATTATTGCATTAATAAATATACTCTTATATTATACTTAAAGGTCGAATCAGCAGGAAAATTGAACAGCATTTAGATGACGACCAATATGGCTTCAGAGCAGGTAAGGGTACTAGAGAAGCAATTCTAGCTCTGCGTCAAATGCTGGAGAGAAGACTGGAAGTTAACAGGAAAACTTATATAACATTCGTGGATTTAGAGAAAGCATTCGACAAGGTTGACTGGAAGTTATTATTTCAAACTCAGAAAACGTTGGGTCTTGATTGGAAGGACATATGTTTGCTTTTTAACCTGTATAGAGTCCAA